>NC_069505.1:66316685-66401685 GCF_027579735.1 Bombina bombina
AGTAGACAACCCAAAGTATTGATTTAGGCCCATTTTGGTATATTTAATGCCACCATTTCACCGCCAAATGCATTCAAATTTAAAAAAAACGGAAATTTTTTCGCAATTTTAGGTTTCTCACTGAAATTATTTACAAACAGCTTGTGCAATTATGGCACAAATGGTTGTAAATGCTTCTCTGGGATCCCCTTTGTTCAGAAATAGCAGACATATATGACTTTGGCGTTGCTTTCTGGTAATTAGAAGGCCGCTAAATGCTGCTGTGCATCACACGTGTATTATGGCTAACAGTGAAGGGGTTAATTAGGTAGTTTGTAGGGAGCTTGCAGGGTTAATTTTAGCTTTAGTGTAGAGATCAGCCTCCCACCTGACACATCAGACCCCCTGATCCCTCCCAAACAGCTCCCTTCCCTCCCCCACCCCACAATTGTCCCCGCCATCTTAAGTACTGGCAGAAAGTCTGCCAGTACTAAAATAAAAGGTTTTTACATTATTTGTTAAGCATATTTACATATGCTGTGGTGTAGCATCCCCCCTTAGCCCCCAACCTCCCTGATCCCCCCCAAAACAGCTCTCTAACCCTACCAATCTGCCTTATTGGTGGCCATCTTGGGTACTGGCAGCTGCCAGTACCCAGTTTGCAAAAAAAAAGTATTTTTTTCTGTTTTTCTTTTTTTTTTTCTTTAGTGTAGCTTCCCCCCCCCCCCACAGACCAACCCCCACCACCTGCCACACCAGATACGAGTGGTGGCACTGGGCAAGTGGGCACAGTATACGCTGTGAGCCTGACACACACGCTGGATTACACAGGGGAAAAAAAAGAAGCAGAGATCAGATGAGACCTTCAGGACTGTAGTGGACACTGAATACACTAGCCTAGCTATCAATTTCCCTATTAAATTAGCAGCAGCTACACTGTCCCTCCTCTCAATAGCAATGCAGCTTCCGAATGAATCTAAAATGGATGCTGTCCAGGAGGTGGGAGGGTCTGGGAGGGAGGGTCTGCTGCTGATTGGCTGGAATGTGTCTGCTGACTGTGAGGTACAGGGTCAAAGTTTACTCAATGATGACGAAGAGGGGCCGGATCGAACATTGCATATGTTCGCCCGCCGTGGCGAACGCGAACAAGCTATGTTCGCCGGGAACTATTCGCCAGCGAACTATTTGCGACATCACTAATATACATATAAACACATAAAAAAATATGCATACACACAAATATGCATTGGAGCCCTTTGCAGTTAAAGGGACACTAAACCCACATTTTTTTTCTTTCATGATTCAGATAAAGCAGCAATTTTAAGCAACTTTCTAATTTACTCCTATTATCATTTTTTCTTCATTCTCTTGCTATCTTTATTTAATAAGCAGGAATGTAAAGTTTAGGAACCGGACCATTTTAGGTTCTACACCCTGGATAGCGTAGTTCTTGCTTATTGCTGGTTACATTTAACCACCAATAAGCAAACATAACCCAGGTTCTGAATAAAAAATGATTCGGCTCCTAAGCTTTACATTTCTGCTTTTTAAATAAAGATAGCAAGAGAACAAACAAAAGTTGATTATAGGAGTACTTTTGAAAGTTGCATAAAATTGCATGCTCTATCTGAATCATTATAGAAAATATTTGGGTTTAGTATCCCTTTAAGTAGATGAAAACATGAAAAAACATAATTTATGTAAGAACTTACCTGATAAATTCATTTCTTTCATATTAACAAGAGTCCATGAGCTAGTGACGTATGGGATATACATTCCTACCAGGAGGGGCAAAGTTTCCCAAACCTTAAAATGCCTATAAATACACCCCTCACCACACCCACAAATCAGTTTAACGAATAGCCAAGAAGTGGGGTGATAAGAAAAAAAGTGCGAAGCATATAAAATAAGGAATTGGAATAATTGTGCTTTATACAAAAAAATCATAACCACCCCAAAAAAAGGGTGGGCCTCATGGACTCTTGTTAATATGAAAGAAATGAATTTATCAGGTAAGTTCTTACATAAATTATGTTTTCTTTCATGTAATTAACAAGAGTCCATGAGCTAGTGACGTATGGGATAATGACTACCCAAGATGTGGATCTTTCCACACAAGAGTCACTAGAGAGGGAGGGATAAAATAAAGACAGCCAATTCCTGCTGAAAATAATCCACACCCAAAATAAAGTTTAATGAAAAACCTAAGCAGAAGATTCAAACTGAAACCGCTGCCTGAAGAACTTTTCTACCAAAAATTGCTTCAGAAGAAGAAAATACATCAAAATGGTAGAATTTAGTAAAAGTATGCAAAGAGGACCAAGTTGCTGCTTTGCAGATCTGGTCAACCGAAGCTTCATTCCTAAACGCCCAGGAAGTAGATACTGACCTAGTAGAATGAGCTGTAATTCTCTGAGGCGGAATTTTACCCGACTCAACATAGGCAAGATGAATTAAAGATTTCAACCAAGATGCCAAAGAAATGGCAGAAGCTTTCTGGCCTTTCCTAGAACCGGAAAAGATAACAAATAGACTAGAAGTCTTACAGAAAGATTTCGTAGCTTCAACATAATATTTCAAAGCTCTAACAACATCCAAAGAATGCAACGATTTCTCCTTAGAATTCTTAGGATTAGGACATAATGAAGGAACCACAATTTCTCTACTAATGTTGTTGGAATTCACAACTTTAGGTAAAAATTCAAAAGAAGTTCGCAACACCGCCTTATCCTGATGAAAAATCAGAAAAGGAGACTCACACGAAAGAGCAGATAATTCAGAAACTCTTCTAGCAGAAGAGATGGCCAAAAGGAACAAAACTTTCCAAGAAAGTAATTTAATGTCCAATGAATGCATAGGTTCAAACGGAGGAGCTTGAAGAGCTCCCAGAACCAAATTCAAACTCCAAGGAGGAGAAATTGACTTAATGACAGGTTTTATACGAACCAAAGCTTGTACAAAACAATGAATATCAGGAAGAATAGCAATCTTTCTGTGAAAAAGAACAGAAAGAGCAGAGATTTGTCCTTTCAAAGAACTTGCGGACAAACCCTTATCCAAACCATCCTGAAGAAATTGTAAAATTCTCGGTATTCTAAAAGAATGCCAAGAAAAATGATGAGAAGGACACCAAGAAATATAAGTCTTCCAGACTCTATAATATATCTCTCTGGATATAGATGTACGAGCCTGTAACATAGTATTAATCACAGAGTCAGAGAAACCTCTTTGACCAAGAATCAAGCGTTCAATCTCCATACCTTTAAATTTAAGGATTTCAGATCCTGATGGAAAAAAGGACCTTGAGACAAAAGGTCTGGTCTTAACGGAAGAGTCCACGGTTGGCAAGAGGCCATCCGGACAAGATCCGCATACCAAAACCTGTGAGGCCATGCCGGAGCTACCAGCAGAACAAACGAGCATTCCTTCAGAATCTTGGAGATTACTCTTGGAAGAAGAACTAGAGGCGGAAAGATATAGGCAGGATGATACTTCCAAGGAAGTGAAAATGCATCCACTGCCTCCGCCTGAGGATCCCGGGATCTGGACAGATACCTGGGAAGTTTCTTGTTTAGATGAGAAGCCATCAGAACTATTTCTGGAAGTTCCCACATTTGAACAATCTGAAGAAATACCTCTGGGTGAAGAGACCATTCGCCCGGATGCAACGTTTGGCGACTGAGATAATCCGCTTTCCAATTGTCCATACCTGGGATATAAACCGCAGAGATTAGACAGGAGCTGGATTCCGCCCAAACCAAAATTCGAGATACTTCTTTCATAGCCAGAGGACTGTGAGTCCCTCCTTGATGATTGATGTATGCCACAGTTGTGACAATGTCTTATCTGAAAACAATGAACAACTCTCTCTTCAGAAGAGGCCAAGACTGAAGAGCTCTGAAAATTGCACGGGGTTCCAAAATATTGATCGGAAATCTCACCTCCTGAGATTCCCAAACCCCTTGTGCCGTCAGATACCCCCACACAGCTCCCCAACCTGTAAGACTCGTATCTGTTGAGATTATAGTCCAGGTCGGAAGAACAAAGAAGCCCCCTGAACTAAACGATGGTGATCTGTCCACCATGTCAGAGAGTGTCGTAAAATCGGTTTAAAGATATTAATTGAGTTATCTTTGAGTAATCCCTGCACCATTGGTTCAGCATACAGAGCTGAAGAGGTCGCATGTGAAAACGAGCAAAGGAGATCGCATCTGATGCGGCAGTCCTAAGATCCAACATTTCCATGCATAAGGCTACCAAAGGGAATGATTGTGACTGAAGGTTTTGACAAGCTGATATCAATGTTAAACTTCTCTTGTCTGACAAGGACAGAGTCATAGACACTGAATTTATCTAGAAACCTAAAAAGGTTACCCTTGTCTGAGGAATCAATAAACTGATTGGTAAATTGATCCTCCAACCATGAACTTGAAGAAACAACACAAGTCGATTCGTATGAGATTCTTCGAAAATGAGAAGACTGAGCAAGTACCAAGATATCGTCCAAATAAGGAAATACCAAAACCCTATTCTCTGATTACAGAAAGAAGGGCACCGAGAACCTTTGAAAAAAATTCTTGGAACTGAGGCTAGACCAAATAGTAGAGCCACAAAACTGGTAATGCTTGTCTAAAAAGAGAATCTCAGACACTAAAAGTGATCTGGATGAATCGGAATATGCAGATACACATCCTGTAAATCTATTGTAGACATATAATGCCCTTGCTAAACAAAAGGCAGGATAGACCTACAGTAACCATCTTGAATGTTGGTATCCTAACATAACGATTCAATAATGATAGATCCATAACTGGTCTGAAGGAATTGACCTTCTTTGGTACAATGAAGAGATAAAATAGAACCCCAGCCCCTGTTCCAGAACTGGAACTGGCATAAATACTCCAGCCAACTCTAGATCTGAAACACATTTCAGAAATGCTGAGCCTTGCTGTGACAATTGGGACACGGGAAAGAAAAGAATCTCTTAGCAGGAGGCCTTAACTTGAAGCCAATTCTGTACCTTCCTGAAACAATGTTTCTGAAACCAGAGATTAAGAACGGAATTGATCCAAATTTCTTTGAAGAAAACGTAATCTGCCCCATACCAGCTGAGCTGGAATAAGGGCCGCACCTTCATAGGTACTTAAGAGCTGGCTATAGGATTCTATAAGGCTTGGATATATTCCAAACTGGAAATAGTTTCCAAACTGATACCGCTCCTGAGGATGAAGGATCAGGCTTTTGTTCCTTGTTGTGAGGAAAGGAACGAAATGATTATTTACCCTGGAAAGAAAGGGAAAGCAAAGTTGACTTAGAAGACATGTCAGCATTCCAAGTTTAATCCATAAAGCTTTTCTAGCTAAAATAGCTAGAGACATATACCTGACATCAACTCTAATGATATCAAAAGATGGTATCACCAATAAAATTATTAGCATGTTATAGAATAATAATAATGCTATAAAATTATGATCTGTTACTTGTTGCGCTAAAGCATCTAACCAAAAAGTTGAAGCTGCAGCAACATCCGCTAAAAATATAGCAGGTCTAAGAAGATTACCTGAACATAAGTAAGCTTTTCTTAGAAAGGATTCAATTTTCCTATCTAAAGGATCCTTAAATGAAGTACTATCTGCCATAGGAATAGTAGTACATTAGCAGGAGTAGAGACAGCCCCATAACCTTAGGGATTTTTGTCCCAACAAACTCTAATCTGTCAGATGGCACAGGATATAATTTGCTTAAACGTCTAGAAGGAGTAAATAAATTACCCAAATTATTCCATTCCCTGGAAATTACTTCAGAAATAGCATCAGGGAGATAAAACACTTCTGGAATAACTACAGGAGATTTAAAAACCTTATTTAAACGTTTACATTTAGTATCAAGAGGACCAGTATCCTCTATTTCTAATGCAAATAACACTTCTTTAAGTAAAGAACGAATAAATTCCATCTTGAACAAATACAAGGATTTATCAGCATCAACCTCTGAGACAGAAACCTCTGAACCAGAAGAACCATTATCAGTATCAGAATGATGATGTTCATTTAAAAATTCATCTGAAAAAAAGAGAAGTTTTAAAAGACTTTTATGTATACTAGAAGGAGAAATAACAGACATAGCCTTCTTAATGGATTTAAAAAATAAAATCTCTTATGTTATCAGGAACACTCTGAAAATTAGATGTTGACGGACAGCAACAGGTAATGTAACAGTACTAAAGGAAATTTTATCTGCATTAATAAGTTTGACATGACATGCAATACAAATAACAGCTGGAGAAACAGATACCAAAAGTTTATAGCAGACTTAGCTTGGTAGCTCCAGCACTGTGCAGTGATTTTCCTGTAGTAACTTCTGACTCAGTTGCAACGTGGAACATCTTGCAATATGTAAAAGAAAAAAACAACATATAAAGCAAAATTGATCAAATTCCTTAAATGACAGTTTCAGGAATGGGAAAAAAATGCCAGTGAACAAGCTTCTAGCAACCAGAAGCAATAAATAATGAGACTTAAATAATGTGGAGACAAAAATGACGCCCATATTTTTTAGCGCCAAAAAAGACGCCCACATTATTTGGCGCCTAAATGCTTTTGGCGCCAAAAATGACGCCACATCCGGAACGCCGACATCTTTGACGCAAAATAACGTCAAAAAATGACGCAACTTCCGGCGACACGTATGACGCCGGAAACGGAAAATAATTTTTGCGCCAAAAAAGTCCGCGCCAAGAATGACGCAATAAAATGAAGCATTTTCAGCCCCCGCGAGCCTAACAGCCCACAGGGAAAAAAGTCAAATTTTTGAGGTAAGAAAAAATATGATAATTCAATGCATAATCCCAAATATGAAACTGACTGTCTGGAAATAAGGAAAGTTGAACATTCTGAGTCAAGGCAAATAAATGTTTGAATACATATATTTAGAACTTTATAAATAAAGTGCCCAACCATAGCTTAGAGTGTCACAGAAAATAAGACTTACTTACCCCAGGACACTCATCTACATGTTTGTAGAAAGCCAAACCAGTACTGAAACGAGAATCAGTAGAGGAAATGGTAAATATAAGAGTATATCGTCGATCTGAAAAGGGAGGTAAGAGATGAATCTCTACGACCGATAACAGAGAACCTTATGAAATAGACCCCGTAGAAGGAGATC
Organism: Bombina bombina; assembly: GCF_027579735.1. NCBI lineage: Eukaryota > Metazoa > Chordata > Amphibia > Anura > Bombinatoridae > Bombina > Bombina bombina. The sequence goes on from NC_069505.1 coordinate 66,323,832, forward strand.
ACTGCATTCAATAGGCAATACTCTCTTCACATCCCTCTGACATTCACTGCACGCTGAGAGGAAAACCGGGCTCCAACTTGCTGCGGAGCGCATATCAACGTAGAATCTAGCACAAACTTACTTCACCACCTCCCTTGGAGGCAAAGTTTGTAAAACTGATTTGTGGGTGTGGTGAGGGGTGTATTTATAGGCATTTTAAGGTTTGGGAAACTTTGCCCCTCCTGGTAGGAATGTATATCCCATACGTCACTAGCTCATGGACTCTTGTTAATTACATGAAAGAAAGCATATTTATGCAATATTTATATTTAATAAAGTGTTTAACTGTGTATTTACTGTAAATATTTCACAGTCCAATGTTCTGCACATAGGGAAACATGTTCTAAGTATTTATAAATAGATATTCCTATATATGTCTGTATATATCTATACCTGTATATAATTATATATATACTAACACACACATATACACACATTAACACACATACACACACACACTAACACATTTACACACTAACACATTAACACACACACACACTAACACACACACACACACACACATTAACACACATTAAAACACACATTAACACACACACACATTAACACACACACATTAACACACACATACACACACACACACACACACACATTAACACACACATACACACACACACACACACACAAACACATTAACACACACATACACACACACACACACAAACACATTAACACACACACATTAACACACAGTGACACACATACACACATTAAAACACACACACATTAACAGAAACACACACATATTCACACACATACACTAACACACACACACACACACACATTAACACACATTAAAACACACATTAACACACACACAAACACATTAACACACACATACACACACACACACACACACATTAACACACACACAAACACATTAACACACACACATTAACACACAGTAACACACATACACACACACTAACACATTTACACACTAACACATTAACACACACACTAACACACACACAAACACATTAACACACACATACACACATTAACACACACACATTAACAAACAGTAACACACATACACACACACACTAACACATTTACACACTAACACATTAACACACACACACTAACACACACACACACACACACACACACACATTAAAACACACATTAACACACACACACACTAACACACACACATTAACACACATTAAAACACACATTAACACACACACAAACACATTAACACACACACATTAACACACAGTAACACACATACACACATTAAAACACACACACATTAACACAAACACATTAACACACACACACACTTCTATATATTAACACACATTTATTTAAAAAAACTAAATCTGTCTGCTAAGTATTTTGGTTGGCTCCTTTACTGCTAGAATACACTTGTTAAGCCCTGACTTACCTTTTCTGCAATGGCTGTTTCCCTGTACTGCACTGGAGTTCAGGAAGTGGTAGGAAATTGAAAAGAGAGGAACGTAGTAAATATTTAAACTTTGATAGAACGGAACAGTGACACCAGCAGGTAGAAATAAAAAGTGCAGGCATTTTTTTTTTTAACTGTCACGGCCGGTCTTTCTGAAGACACACTACAGTTTCTGGGATGAGACTGCACACTGTTCTGCCTTGGGGTGTATAGATATACAGGGAGTGCAGAATTATTAGGCAAATTAGTATTTTGACCACATCATCCTCTTTATGAATGTTGTCTTACTCCAAGCTGTATAGGCTCGAAAGCCTACTACCAATTAAGCATTTTAGGTGATGTGCATCTCTGTAATGAGAAGGGGTGTGGTCTAATGACATCAACACCCTATATCAGGTGTGCATAATTATTAGGCAACTTCCTTTCCTTTGGCAAAATGGGTCAAAAGAAGGACTTGACAGGCTCAGAAAAGTCAAAAATAGTGAGATATCTTGCAGAGGGATGCAGCACTCTTAAAATTGCAAAGCTTCTGAAGCGTGATCATCGAACAATCAAGCGTTTCATTCAAAATAGTCAACAGGGTCGCAAGAAGCGTGTGGAAAAACTTAGGCGCAAAATAACTGCCCATGAACTGAGAAAAGTCAAGCGTGCAGCTGCCAAGATGCCACTTGCCACCAGTTTGGCCATATTTCAGAGCTGCAACATCACTGGAGTGCCCAAAAGCACAAGGTGTGCAATACTCAAAGACATGGCCAAGGTAAGAAAGGCTGAAAGACAACCACCACTGAACAAGACACACAAGCTGAAACGTCAAGACTGGGCCAAGAAATATCTCAAGACTGATTTTTCTAAGGTTTTATGGACTGATGAAATGAGAGTGAGTCTTGATGGGCCAGATGGATGGGCCCGTGGCTGGATTGGTAAAGGGCAGAGAGCTCCAGTCCGACTCAGACGCCAGCAAGGTGGAGGTGGAGTACTGGTTTGGGCTGGTATCATCAAAGATGAGCTTGTGGGGCCTTTTCGGGTTGAGGATGGAGTCAAGCTCAACTCCCAGTCCTACTGCCAGTTTCTGGAAGACACCTTCTTCAAGCAGTGGTACAGGAAGAAGTCTGCATCCTTCAAGAAAAACATGATTTTCATGCAGGACAATGCTCCATCACACGCGTCCAAGTACTCCACAGCGTGGCTGGCAAGAAAGGGTATAAAAGAATAAAATCTAATGACATGGCCTCCTTGTTCACCTGATCTGAACCCCATTGAGAACCTGTGGTCCATCATCAAATGTGAGATTTACAAGGAGGGAAAACAGTAAACCTCTCTGAACAGTGTCTGGGAGGCTGTGGTTGCTGCTGCACGCAATGTTGATGGTGAACAGATCAAAACACTGACAGAATCCATGGATGGCAGGCTTTTGAGTGTCCTTGCAAAGAAAGGTGGCTATATTGGTCACTGATTTGATTTTGTTTTGTTTTTGAATGTCAGAAATGTATATTTGTGAATGTTGAGATGTTATATTGGTTTCACTGGTAAAAATAAATAATTGAAATGGGTATATATTTGTTTTTTGTTAAGTTGCCTAATAATTATGCACAGTAATAGTCACCTGCACACACAGATATCCCCCTAAAATAGCTATAACTAAAAACAAACTAAAAACTACTTCCAAAACTATTCAGCTTTGATATTAATGAGTTTTTTGGGTTCATTGAGAACATGGTTGTTGTTCAATAATAAAATTAATCCTCAAAAATACAACTTGCCTAATAATTCTGCACTCCCTGTATATTGTACCAAAATACTATTAGATTCATACTGAAATATCCCATGAGAAAGTCAGATTGTATACTGACAAAATGCGTAGAGAACTTTAGAGAACCTTCTAACACTCTACCGGACTTGCTGAGTAAATACTCCCAGTGCACCCTCGCTTACATTTGGTTTATAACGGCTATGGTGTAGGAGAATAACATAGGAACTATATAACCCAGTACAGACCGGAGAGGATATATGTTTACATGCATTCATTGCTTTTATATCTTGTGTCCATTTGTTTGTTATGCGCACTTATGTCTATTAAATGATCTGCACCTAGTTGGGTTGCACTTGTCTCTTTTTTTTCTTTTTTCATATAGAAATATGTATTTATGAAAAAATATAACTTATTATTCTATGTGAAGAATATTGAAATGTGAAATATTCATATCCAGGAGCAGCAGAACAACATCTCCAATGAGGCCTGTGTCAGTAATGGAGCTGGAAGAATTGCGCATTGTTGTGGCGCCAGCTGGAGGAGGGGAGGATTACGTCATATCTCAGCACCCGGCCAGAGGCCGGGACGGGAATGCAGAGGGATTGCTGCTTCATTCTGGAGATGAATCGACAGCAGGTAGGCCAGTTAAGCCTTTGCAGGTTGGATGGAGGTGTGTGGAATTTGGTGATCGATTACAGAGAGGTAGGACCGCAGGGAGTGGGTTTGGAGGTGCCATCTGAGGACCTTGATCGTTATAATGCCATGAATGTGGATACCTTTGTCCTGGGGGATTCTTACAATGATGTGTTGTGAGGTAGAGCAGTGGTTCTCAACCCAAATAAACTCAAGGCCTGATAAATTTTAGCTGGACGTGTCCAGGACCCGGTAGTGTGTGTATGTATATGTGTATGTGTGTGTATATGTATGTATATATATATATATATATATATATATATATATATATATATATATATATATATATTGTATATCAATGTAGGGGAAGAAGCGCACTCCCACTCGCTCATAAGACAAAAACCAGGGTGCAAAATATCTCAATAAACACAGCCCAGCAATCGCACTCTCTGGATTTAAACCACAGCAATCTTTATTGTGTGACGTTTCGGAGCATTCACTCCTTCCTCAGAGGGTCTAAACATCACACAATAATAATTGCTGTGGTTTATATATATATATATATATATATATATATATATATATATACCAACTTACAAGGTGTCCCAATGTTAGGGTTGACACCCGTCCCTTAAAATACAGAACACTTATAAGTTACACATGCTGCAGGGTGTGCAAGGAGGAATAGGAATAGTGCTATCCAGAAACACAATACATGTTCCTCCTTGCACACCCTGCAGCATGTGTAACTCATAAGTGTCCAGGAAAACATGGCTGAGGTGGCAACCCTACCCAATGTTGACTGGTCCTAACACTGCAATGTGATGCCTTTCTGGGCTATAACATTCCTGCTTCAACTATGCATTTAAGAATGAGTCTCACTGGCTTTATACACACTTGTCAGCAGTTGGTGACTGGCTTAAGCAAAATATGGCCATGTTGTGTGACTAAGATGCCAATTTTATAAATATGAGCTTAGCTGATTTTTTGCAATATTTAAAATGCTTTGATAATATAGACGTGGATGTGCGGCAATATTCTATTTTGTGTAATTATTTGGTTGTTTGCCTGCACCCCTAAGTAATATTAATAAAATAATTTTGTACGGTGTGCAGAAACATTTGTATTTAAAGGAAAACTAACCACTTTCATGGTTTCTAGCACCCCACCCCCCAGTTGCTCAGGTGCTCTCATTATAGGATATTGGAAGTGTGTATAAAGTCATTGATCCTGAGACATCAACTCTATTACAGTTTTTTTGTATAATCAGCAAACAAGCAAACCTTCGCTTAGAGCCCACTTTCAATATCACTAATCAGCATGTTAAACAAAACAGGCCCAAGAACTGACCCTTGGGTAACACCACTTGTAACTGATCCCTCATTTTAATATACTCCATTAATATAGTCTTAAACAGTGCTGTCTGACCTTACAAATGTCATATACCTGTGCATTACTCAGTGTATCTAAGGTGGGTCTGTACCTTTCCACCCTGGGTGAAGGCTTTTCAATTGCCTGTTCCCTGCAACTTTCAGTGAGGTGCTTGAAACTGTGTAAACATCGAACACATACATGTGCCAGCATCATCAATTGCAAGGCTAGAACCCATGTTGTCCCTTTCAGTAGTTCTCCATGAAGTAAATGTGTGTATCTTGAGATTTTGTAGGCTTCAAAATTCAATTTGATTAAATGTTATGGCATGATACACCTGTATTTGTTTGTTAAACAGTGTCTTTTATATTGTATTATACTGTACTTTTATCTTTGTACCCATGGACAGTGCTGCGAAATCTGTTGGCGCTTTATAAAGAATAATAATAATTTTTAGGTGTATAAGAAAGTGTAAATAGCTAATGTCAGGCTTTTAAAATATTAGAAGCGAAAGCTGTATTTTTCATATGCAGTTTGCTGCACTTAACGGAATGCTTGTCATTAGACTTCCCAGCTATGTGCTATAAATAGGCACATGCGGTAGTGGGGTCCCTCCAAAAGCTCAACCTTAGGCCCTACACTTGATCTCACCATCAATATATTTTTTTGTTTACAACTGAGCAGTAATTTATGCCCTTAGTTGCCAGTAGCATACACTTAAATAATTTCAAATTTTTGTTTACCAGTAACACATATACACATACACAGTACTGATCTGACCCCTTTTACTACCAGGAGCACACACAACAATGATTTAAAATCTCCCATGGCTGTGTCTTCACTGAATTTTTATTTTTTAAAAGATAGATAATCCCTTTATTACGCAGTCCCCAGTTTTACATAACCAACACGGTTATATTAGTATACTTTTTACCTTTGTATCTAAGCCTCTACAGACTGTCCCCTTATTTCAGTTCTTTTGACAGACTTGCATTTTAGCCAATCAGTGCTGACTCATAAATAACTCCACGGGAGTGAGCACAATGTTGTCTATATGGCACACATGAACTAAAGTCCTCTAGCTGTGAAAAAATGCCAAATGCATTAAGATAAGAGGCAGGCCATCAAGGGCTTAGGAATTAGCATACAAGCCTAGATAGGTTTAGCTTTCAACTAAGAATACCAAGAGAACAAAGCAAATTTGATCATGAATGTAAATAGAAAAGTAGTTTAAAATCACATGCCCTATCATGAAAATTTAATTTTGACTAGACTGTCCCTTTCATTTTTTTTTTAACATTGCATTTGATATTCATATTAAGATTCATTTTTCAAAAACATTTCCATGTCAGAACTAAGGTCAATGGGAACATTCTGTCTTCAATCTGAATACATATTCCAGTATTTATCTATGTATACTGGTGAAATAATTCTTGAAGTGATACCATAGGTAAAACTGTAAAACTAACTTAGAAGTAGTTGTCTTTTTGCAATGTACAACAATTTAAAGGGACATTAAAGCCAACAATTTTCCTTCATGATTCAGATAGAGCATACAGTTTTAAACAACTTTTCAGTTTAATTCTATTATCTAGTTTGCTTAGTTCTCTTTGTAGCGCTTGTTGAAAAGCTTACCTAGGTATGCTCAGGAGGTGAGAGCTAGCTTCTGAATATTGGTTGCACATATATGGCACTTGTGATTGGCTTACCAATGTGTTCAGCTAGCTGCCAGTAGTGCATTGCTACTCCTTCAACAAAGGATACCAAGAGAATGAAGCAAAAACAAAATTTATGCTTACTTGATAAATTATTTTCTTTTGGAAGGATGTTGGTCCACAGTCCTCCATAACATATGATATATATTTCCCACCACTAGGAGGAGGTCAAGAAACCATACAAGTGCTTTAAAAGCCTCCCACCTCCCATCTTTTCCTTATTTTCAGGTATTGTCGAGTAGAGAACAGTAAAAGAAAGGTAGCAAAGGCAAAGCAGGGTTTATAGAGGTGTCATAAGAACTGTCGCTCAACATGAAGCGGTTAGGGCCTGTGGACCATCATCATTCCAAAAGAAAATAATTTTTATCATGTAAACATAAATTTAGTTTTCTTTCGTAAAATGATGATAGTCCACAGTCCTCCATAACATATGGGATTAATACCCAAGCCGATGTTCAATGTTACGAACAGGGTGGGAAAATACTTTCTCTGACATTTCCTATTTAGCAGACCTGAAGGACTTTCCTGCCAAGAAGGAGCAAAGACATCAAAACGATAAAATTTGGAAAAAGTATGTAAAGTGGACCATGTAGCAGCTTTGCATGTCTGCTCCAAAGATGCATCATTCTTAAAGGCCCACGATGTTGCCACTGCTCTGGTACAGTGAGCTGTAATACGTTTAGGAGGTGACTTACCCACCACTAAGTAAGCCTTGTGAATCAACTGTTTAAGCCAATATGTCAATGCTACCTTAGTATTTTTTTGTCACGGGAGTAGTAAAGTCAGTCCAGGAAAGGATTCTGAGGTTGGGAAGTGGCAATGAGACACACTGACCCAGCACGGATAGTTAGACCCAGGATGTGACAAATCTACAGGGCAAGACAAAATAAAGCCAAATCAGGATCAAACAATAATTTCATTAATGATGTTATCAGAAGAAACTACTTTAGGAAGAAAATCATATTTGGTACACAGTATAGCCTTATCTTTGTGAAAAATAAAAAATGGAGGGTCACAGAATAATGCAGACAACTCAGAAACAGAAGAGATAGATAACAAGAAAAGCACCTTCAAATACAGCAGTTTTATGTCAATGAAGTGCATTGGTTCAAAGGGAGGACCCTGAAGAACTGAAAAAACTAGGTTCAAATTCCAGGGAGGACAAATAGGTCTAATTCTAAATAACATCTCAGCATCAGGAAAAATAGCTAACTTCCTACGAAAATGAACTGATAAATCGGAAATTTGACCTTTCAGGGAACTAGCTGATAAACCCTGGTCAAGGCCATCTTGTAAGAATTCTAGGGATCCAAAAGCAACACCAAGAAATATGCTTTCCAAATCTTGTGGTAAATCATTTAAGTCACAGGTTTCCTAGCCTGTATCAGAGTGTCAATCATAGAATCTAAGAATCCTTTATGTCTCAAAACTAGGCGTTCAACCTCCACACCATCAAACTTAGGGATTTGAGATCCTGAAAAGAGGACCTTGTGATAACAGGTCATGTTTTAGAGGAAGACACTATGGAGGGGTTGATTACATCTGTACTAGGTCTGCATACCATGTCCTGTGGGGCCAGGCTTGAGCAATTAATATTACTGATGCTGACACTTGTTTGTTCCGAGCAATAACTCTTGGAAGAAGAACAAACAGAGGAAATAGGTATGCTGGATGTAATTCCTATGCACATACCAAGGCATCTACCATGTGAGCCTTTGGATGTCTTGATCTTGCACAGTACTTTGGAAGTTTTAAATGTGAAGCCATCAGATCTATCTATGACAGCTGAGGTAGTCCACTTCCCAGTTGTTCACACCTGGTATGTGAATCGCTGACAGGGAGGACAGAATCTGACATAATTCCCGCATGGCTAGTAGACTGCGAATACCTCCTTGATGATTGATATAGGTCACTGCTGTGATATTGTCAGACTGGAAGCGGATACATTTTTCCTCCTTCAACAGAGGCCAGGTCTGAAGAGCTCAAAGAAGCACTCAAAATTCCAGAATGTTAATTGGCTACCTTGCCTCTAAAGGAGACCAAACTCTTTGCACCCTTCGAAAATTCCAGACAGCATCCGTCATGACAATGGCTCAAAACTGATGAAGAAAAGATGCCACAAGGGTCAAAAAAAGACTTTGTGTCCACCAAGAAAGAGATTGTATGACGGATTAATCCAGAGCAATTTGTTGCTCCAAATGTAGATAATTATTGACCACTGACTGAACATGGATAGTTGAAGGGGACTTAAGTGAAAGTGGGCAAAAGGAACCACTTCTGAAGCAGCTACCATAAGACCCATTACCTCTATGCACTGAGCTACAGATGGCAATGGAGTACTCTGTAGCAAGAGACATGCTCTCTGGAGTTTTAACCTACACGGTTTCATCAGGAACAGATGCATACAGACTGAATCTATTATGACTCCTAAAAATGTTACCCTTGTAGCAGGATATAATGAGCTTTTGGGACATTGATCTTCCAACCATGGTCTTGGAGAAATAATAGAAGCTTGTGAGTATGAGTGACGGCTAATGACAGAGAAGGAGCTTGCAACAGTATGCCGTCAAGATACAGTGCAATAGAAATCCCCTGAGCTCTGATCACTGCTAACAGAGAACATAGCACCTTTTGTAAAGATGTGTGGAGCTTTAGCCAGACCAAATGGAAGAGGGAAAAACTGATAGTGTTTTCCCATATAAGCAAACCTCAGGAATTGATAGTTATCCCTTCACATGGGAATGTGCAGGTATGCATCCTTGATGTCTATTGTAGAGAACAGTAAAAGAAAAGTAGCAAAGGCAAAGCAGGGTTTATAGAGGTGTCATAAGAACTGTCGCTCAATATTAAGCGGTTAGGGCCTGTGGACCATCATCATTCCAAAAGAAAATAATTTTTATCATGTAAACATAAATTTAGTTTTCTTTCGTAAAATGATGATGGTCCACAGTCCTCTATAACATATGGGATTAATACCCAAGCCAATGTTCTATGTTACGAACAGGGTGGGAAAATACTTTCTCTGACATTTCCTATTTAGCAGACCTGAAGGACTTTCCTGCCAAAACTTGTTTGCGAAGAAGCAAAGACATCAAAACGATAAAATTTGGAAAAAGTATGTGAAGTGGACCATGTAGCAGCTTTGCATAAATGCTCCAAAGATGTATCTTTCTTAAAGGCCCACGATGTTGCCACTGCGCTGGTACAGTGAGCTGTAATACGTTTAGGAGGCGACTTACCCACCACTAAGTAAGCCTTGTGAATCAACTGTTTAAGCTAAGATGTCAATGCTACCTTAGTATTTTTTTTGTCACGGGAGTAGTAAAGTCAGTCCAGGAAAGGATTCTGAGGTTGGGAAGTGGCAATGAGACACACTGCCCCAGCACGGATAGTTAGACCCAGGATGTGACAAATCTACAGGGCAAGACAAAATAAAGCCAAATCAGGATCCAAAGGGATAAAAAATGACCAGGCCAAAGGTCAGAATCTTGTTGGCAACAACAGAACCAAATCAGAGTCCAGGAAACAGGCATGGGTCATACACAGAGAACAAAAGAATCAGAAATGGAAGTAGCACACCCAGGAATGCAGTCCTATACAAGGGCAAACACAGGAAACAGGATTCAGCTTTTATAGGGTGTTGATTGAGAAACTACCTGCAGCTGGCAGGCAGGTGGAACCAGAGAGACAGCCAGAGCAGGCAGTAGAATAAGTAGTTCTTAAACAAAGCCTGAGTCCTTCAGTGGTTCAGGAGGGAAGGCAACTGACTAGACACTGGAGATCCGAGGATCAACTCCAGGCAAAGGTGTGACACTTTTTGCCCTTTACGAGTCCCAGAGTAGTGCACAAACAAAGTAGTTTTTCTAAACTCTTTGGTAGCTTGAAAATAGAACTTCAAAGCTCTGACTACGTCCAGATTATGTAACAAACTTTCCTAAAAATTAGCATGGTCCGGACAAAGAGAAGAAACAACAATTTCGTTAATGATGTTATGAGTAGAAACTACTTTAGGAAGAAAATCATATTTGGTACACAGCATAGCCTTATCTTTGTGAAAAATAAAAAATGGAGGATCACAGAATAATGCAGACAACTCAGAAACTCTTCTAGCAGAAGAGATAAATAACAAGAAAAGCACCTTCCAAGACAGCAGTTTTATGTCAATGGAGTGCATTGGTTCAAAGGGAGGACCCTGAAGAACTGAAAAAACTAGGTTCAAATTCCAGGGAGGAGAAATAGGTCTAATTCTAAATAACATCTCAGCATCAGGAAAAATAGATAACTTCCTATGAAAAAGAAATGATAAATTGGAAATTTGACCTTTCAGGGAACTAGCTGATAAACCCTGGTCAAGGCCATCTTGTAAGAACGGAATTCTAGGGATCCAAAAGCAACACCAAGAAATATGCTTTCCAAATCTTGTGGTAAATAATTTAAGTCACAGGTTTCCTAGCCTGTATCAGAGTGTCAATCACAGAATCTAAGAATCCTTTATGTCTCAAAACTAGGCGTTAAACCTCCACACCATCAAACTTAGGGATTTGAGATCCTGAAAAGAGGACCTTGTGATAACAGGTCATGTTTTAGAGGAAGACACTATGAAGGCGTTGATGACATCTGTACTAGGTCAGCATACCATGTCCTGTGGGGCCAGGCTTGAGCAATTAATATTACTGATGCTGACACTTGTTTGTTCCGAGCAATGACTCTTGGAAGAAGAACAAACAGAGGAAATAGGTATGCTGGATGTAATTCCTATGGACATACCAAGGCATCTGCCATGTGAGCCTTTTGATGTCTTGATCTTGCACAGTACTTTGGAAGTTTTAAATGTGAAGCCATCAGATCTATCTATGACAGCTGAGGTAGTCTGCTTCCCAGTTGTTCACACCTGGTATGCGAATCACTGACAGGGCAGACAGAATCTGACATAATTCCCGCATGGCTAGTAGACTGCGAATACCTCCTTGATGATTGATATAGGTCACTGCTGTGATATTGTCGGACTGGAAGCGGATACATTTTTCCTCCTTCAACAGAGACCAGGTCTGAAGAGCTCAAAGAAGCACTCGAAGTTCCAGAATTTTAATTGGCTACCTTGCCTCTAAAGGAGACCAAACTCTTTGCACCCTTCGAAAATTCCAGACAGCATTCGTCGTGACAATGACTCATGACTGATGAAGAAAAGATGCCACAAGGGTCACAAAAAGACTTTGGCCTCTAGTTATTAAGGTCTGGCGGACCTGATCTGACACTGTGGATCAGGTCCGCCAGACCTCGCTGAATACGGCGAGCAATACGCTCGCCGTAGTCAGCATTGCACCAGCAGCTCACAAGAGCTGCTGGTGCAACGCCGCCCCCTGCAGACTCGCAGCCAATTGTCCGCCAGCTGGGGGGTGTCAATCAACCCAATCATACTCGATCAGGTTGATTTCCAGCGATGTCTGTCCGCCTGCTCATAGCAGGCGGACAGGTTATGGAGCAGCGGTCCATCAAGCTCCATTCGGAGCTTGATACATATGCCCCTTTGTGTCCACCAAGAAAAAGATTGTATGATGGATTAATCCAGAGAAATTTGTTGCTCCAAATGTAGATAATTATTGACCACTGACTGAACATGGATAGTTGAAGGGGACGTAAGTGAAAGTGGGCAAAAGGAACCACTTCTGAAGCAGCTACCATAAGACCCATTACCTCTATGCACTGAGCTACAGACGGCAATGGAGTACTCTGTAGCAAGAGACATGCTCTCTGGAGTTTTAACCTACGCGGTTCCATCAGGAACAGATGCATACAGACTGAATCTATTATGACTCCTAAAAATGTTACCCTTGTAGCAGGATATAATGAGCTTTTAGGACATTGATCTTCCAACCATGGTCTTGGAAAATAATAGAAGCTTGTGAGTATGAGTGACGGCTAATGACAGAGAAGGAGCTTGCAACAGTATGCCGTCAAGATACAGTGCAATAGAAATCCCCTGAGCTCTGATCACTGCTAACAGAGAACATAGCACCTTTAGTAAAGATGCGTGGAGCTTTAGCCAGACCAAATGGAAGAGGGAAAAACTGATAGTGTTTTCCCATATAAGCAAAGCTCAGGAATTGATAGTTATCCCTTCACATGGGAATGTGCAGGTATGCATCCTTGAGGTCTATTGTAGTCATAAATTGACCCTGTTGAATTAAGGGCAAGATTGTGTGAATGGTTTCCATCTTGAAAGTGAGAACCATGACAAACATGTTAAAAGTCTTTAGGTCTAAGACAGGTCTGTAAGTCCCTTCCTTATTTGGGACAATGAACAGATTGGAGTAAAACCCTTGAGCCTGTTGAGATACAGGTACCAGAGATAATTACCCCATATCCTCTAATTCCTGAACACAGTGTGGAAAGGCAGCTGACTTTAACTTTAATTTGGGAACATGGGACCCAAGGAATCATCCTCAAGGAGGTCTGGACTGGAAGCCTATCCGGTAACCCTGAGAAATGATATTTCAAACCCAGCTGTCCTGGACATACCTGTACCATGCCTCCTGAAAGAGACTCAGTCTGGCCCCTACCAGAACAGAGTCTGATTCAGTCGCAGTACCTTTATGCTGATTTAGTGGTGTTGGACTTTTTGGATTGCTTGTTCTTTGACTATGAAAAACCAGGCTTCCAGGCTGACTTGGAGGGTTTAGGTTTCTGAGAAGAGGGAGGACAAAACAAATTTTCCTTTGGATTTTTTATCCTGAGGAAGAAAGGCTCCTTTCCCACCAGTGACTGTCCAAGTCTGAACCAAATAGAATTTTTGCTTACAAGAAAAGAGTTATCAGTCTATTTTTAGAGGTCATGTCTGCTGACCAAGATTTAAGCCAAAAGGATATCACTGCCATAGACATATTTTTGACATTGATCTTAATAATTTATAAATGCTTGAACCTTTTTAAGTACTTTAATGCAAAAGGTGAGAGAAACAGCCAAAAGACTTGTTTGAGCAAAGAGTTTAATTTAGAAATATAAAGCCCCAGATGTATGCTTATGCTTACTTGGTTTAGGGATTGCCGCCAAACAATCTGTCAAAATTTTATACATGCTGCTTTTAAATTCAGGAGTAAAATCAGTAGTGTATTGGGCAATCTTCCCTCTGAGAATTGGAAGGTTGTGTTTGGTTTGCATACAAAATCTGAGGTACAACATTCTCTGGTTGACCTGGCATACTGGAACAGATTTGCAAAATAAACAAATAATTGTAGCTAGTTGGATATAAGAAACTGACACCTGTATAGAAAGCAGTGGGGACAGAAACATTTTGTTCCATGTTTGTACTTATATAACAGTATACAATGACACCTTATATAATAAACAGTACAGAGAAAACCTGGTAGAATGCCCTCTACACTATAAAAAAAACCTCCCTCAGACACTTTTACAATCTCCCAATGTAATAAGCTTTAAAGCCCCAAGAAATAATAAAAGCCCTTAAGTACCCCCGGCAGCTCCTTTTATGGGTAGTCCCCTCCTTCCTGGGACTATGCTGTGTAAAGCCACTTACCTTACACAGCACCCCTCCACTGGCTTACCAGGCATGTCAATGCAGCTGCAGCAGTATCCAGTATAGAGCCCATCCAGTGCAGGTATTGAGTACCTCAGAGGATTTCAGTAGAAAAAACCAGAGTCCCTCAGGGGGAGTATAGGTACGAGTCACGGCAACGCCTGAGGGTAGTTACGGCTGCAATCCCGTTAGGGAAATTGTGTGCACATAACAGGGTATTCCTTTGTCCCTGTATAATTCAGCTGCTGTGAAGAGTCTTCTTTGTAAATTATACTCCATAGGGACTCACATAGGTCTGGGCTCCCAATTTGTAATCCATAAGCAAATAGCTGGAACAACCTCTTATTCTCAACCATCGCCCACAAGGCCAAGAACAAAACTAAGAAAGACATGGGAGGGATATAAAGCTCTTGTATAGGTTCTTGATAATTGAACTCAAAATTTCCTCAGTAGCCACATCCCATGGTTAAGGGACTTTAAGAAGTCAATCAGGATATTAGTCATGGGACTTGCAAAGGACCGTGCACCTGGCATGTTATTTACCTCCTCAGTATAAGGAAGATTACTATGAAATATCACAAGATTACAGTCAGCAGCCATATGTATTAAACAATAGATTATGATCAACGCATAAACTTGGTTCTTTAATATAGTCTAATGAAATCTGCTATTTTTATAGACACACATGGAGACACATATATACTGAGTAGTAGTGGCATATTTAGGTTTCATGCTGCCCTAGCCAATCCAAATTCTGCTGTCCCTCTACCCACCCATACCCCTAAAATTTTAGGCCTTTGTTGGCCATACTTTTTGGTCAGGGAGTAATGTGAATTTTTTATATGGCATTTCAAAAATAAATGTTCACACACAAGCAGTCACAGACATATACACACACACTCACAGATTTATACACACGCACATAGACACACATCTATCTGTTATAAAAAATAGCAAACACAGATTTCTTGAAACAATACTTCCCCAAACAAAATACTAACCGCTAGATTTAGAGTTCTGCGGCCAAAGGGGTGCGTTAGCTACGAGTGTTTTTTTCCCCCGCACCTTTTAAATACCGCTGGTATTTAGAGTTCACAGAAGGGCTGCATTAGGCTCCAAAAAGGGAGCGTAGAGCATAATTTACTGCCACTGCAACTCTAAATACCAGTGGTGCTTACGGACGCGGCCAGCTTCAAAAACGTGCTCGTGCACGATTCCCCCATAGGAAACAATGGGGCCGTTTGAGCTTGAAAAAACCTAACACCTGCAAAAAAGCAGCGTTCAGCTCCTAACACAGCCCAATTGTTTCCTATGGGGAAACACTTCCTAAGTCTGCACCTAACACCCTAACATGTACCCCGAGTCTAAACACCCCTAACCTTACACTTATTAACCCCTAATCTGCCGCCCCCGCTATCGCTGACCCCTGCATATTATTATTAACCCCAAATCTGCCGCTCCGTACACTGCCGCAACCTATATTATCCCTATGTACCCCTAATCTGCTGCCCCTAACACCGCCGACCCCTATATTATATTTATTAACCCCTAATCTTCCGCCCCCAACGTCGCCGCCACCTACCTACAATTATTAACCCCTAATCTGCCGACCGGACCTCACCGCTACTATAATAAAGTTATTAACCCCTAATCCGCCTCACTTCTGCCTCAATAACCCTATAATAAATATTATTAACCCCTAATCTGCCCTCCCTAACATCACCGACACCTAACTTCAAGTATTAACCCCTAATCTGCCGACCGGACCTCGCCGCTACTCTAATAAATGTATTAACCCCTAAAGCTAAGTCTAACCCTAACACCCCCCTAAGTTAAATATAATTTTTATCTAACGAAATAAATTAACTCTTATTAAATAAATTATTCCTATTTAAAACTAAATACTTACCTGTTAAATTATAATTATATTGTAGCTATTTTAGGATTAATATTTATTTTACAGGTAACTTTGTATTTATTTTAACCAGGTACAATAGCTATTAAATAGTTAAGAACTATTTAATAGCTACCTAGTTAAAATAATTACAAAATTACCTGTGAAATAAATCCTAACCTAAGTTACAATTAAACCTAACACTACACTATCAATAAATTAATTAAATAAAATACCTACAATTATCTACAATTAAACCTAACACTACACTATCAATAAATTAATTACATACAAATACCTACAATTAAATACAATTAAATAAACTAACTAAAGTACAAAAAATAAAAAAAGAACTAAGTTACAAAAAATAAAAAAATAATTTACAAACATTATTAAAATATTACAACAATTTTAAGCTAATTACACCTACTCTAAGCCCCCTAATAAAATAACAAGCCCCCCAAAATAAAAAAATGCCCTACCCTATTCTAAAATAAAAATAGAAAAGCTCTTTTACCTTACCAGCCCTTAAAAGGGCCTTTTGCGGGGCATGTCCCAAAAAATTCTGCTCTTTTGCCTGTAAAAAAAAAAATACAATACCCCCCCCAACATTACAACCCACCACCCACATACCCCTAATCTAACCCAAACCCCCCTTAAATAAACCTAACACTAAGCCCCTGAAGATCTGCCTACCTTATCTTCACCATGCCGGGTATCACCGATCCGTCCAGAAGAGGCTCCGAAATCTTCATCAAAGCCCAAGCGGGGGCTGAAGAGGTCCATCATCGGGCTGAAGAGGTCCATCATCTGGCTGAAGAGGTCCATCATCTGGCTGAAGAGGTCCATCATCGGGATGAAGAGGTCCATCATCCGGCTGAAGTCTTGATCCAAGCGGGGGCTGAAGAGATCCATCATCCGGCTGAAGTCTTCTATCAAGCGTCATCTTCAATCTTCTTTCTTCCGCATCCATCTTCATCCCGCCGATGCGGAACATCCATCCTGGCCGACAACTTCCCGACGAATGACGGTTCCTTTAAATGACGTCATCCAAGATGGCGTCCCTCGAATTCCGATTGGCTGATAGGATTCTATCAGCCAATCGGAATTAAGGTAGGAAAATTCTGATTGGCCAATGGAATCAGCCAATCAGATTCAAGTTCAATCCGATTGGCTAATCCAATCAGCCAATCAGATTGAGCTCGCATTCTATTGGCTGATAGGAACAGCCAATAGAATGCGAGCTCAATCTGATTGGCTGATTCCATCAGCCAATCAGAATTTTCCTACCTTAATTCCGATTGGCTGATAGAATCCTATCAGCCAATCGGAATTTGAGGGACGCCATCTTGGATGACGTCATTTAAAGGAACCGTCATTCGTCGGGAAGTCGTCGGCCAGGATGGATGTTCCGCGTTGGCGGGATGAAGATGGATCCAGAAGAAAGAAGATGGAAGATGCCGCTTGATAGAAGACTTCAGCCGGATGATGGATCTCTTCAGCCCCCGCTTGGATCAAGACTTCAGCCGGATGATGGACATCTTCAGCCGGATGATGGACCTCTTCAGCTCGATGATGGACCTCTTCAGCCCGATGATGGACCTCTTCAGCCCGATGATGGACCTCTTCAGCCCCCGCTTGGGCTTGGATGAAGATTTCGGAGCCTCTTCTGGACGGATCGGTGATACCCGGCGTGGTGAAGATAAGGTAGGGAGATCTTCAGGGGCTTAGTGTTAGGTTTATTTAAGGGGGTTTGGGTTAGATTAGGGGTATGTGGGTGGTGGGTTGTAATGTTGGGGGGGTATTGTATGTTTTTTTTTTACAGGCAAAAGAGCAGAATTCTTTGGGGCATGCCCCGCAAAAGGCCCTTTTAAGGGCTGGTAAGGTAAAAGAGCTTTTCAATTTTTATTTTAGAATAAGGTAGGGCATTTTTTTTATTTTGGGGGGCTTTGTTATTTTATTAGGGGGCTTAGAGTAGGTGTAATTAGCTTAAAATTGTTGTAATATTTTTATAATGTTTGTAAATTATTATTATTTTTTTTGTAACTTAGTTCTTTTTTATTTTTTGTACTTTAGTTAGTTTATTTAATTGTATTTATTTGTAGGTATCTGTATGTAATTAATTTATTGATAGTGTAGTGTTAGGTTTAATTGTAACTTAGGTTAGGATTTATTTTACAGGTAATTTTGTAATTATTTTAACTAGGTAGCTATTAAATAGTTCTTAACTATTTAATAGCTATTGTACCTGGTTAAAATAAATAAAAAGTTGCCTGTAAAATAAATATAAATCCTAAAATAGCTACAAAATAATTATAATTTATATTGTAGCTATATTAGGGTTTATTTTATAGGTAAGTATTTAGCTTTAAATAGGAATAATTTATTTAATAAGTAATTATTTATTTTGTTAGATAAAAATGATATTTAACTTAGATGGGTGTTAGTGTTAGGGTTAGACTTAGCTTTAGGGGTTAATAAATTTAATAGAGTAGCGTTGAGGTCCGGTTGGCAGATTAGGGGTTAATACTTGAAGTTAGGTGTCGGTGATGTTAGGGAGGGCAGATTAGGGGTTAATACTATTTATTATAGGGTTTTTGAGGCGGGAGTGAGGCGGATTAGGGGTTAATAACTTTATTATAGTAGCGGCGAGGTCTGGTTGGCAGATTAGGGGTTAATAATTGTAGGTAGGTGGCGGCGACTTTGGGGGCGGCAGATTAGGGGTTAATAAATATAATATAGGGGGCGGCAGTGTTAGGGGCAGCAGATTAGGGGTACATAGGGATAACGTAGGTGACGGCGGTGTGCGGTCGGCAGATTAGGGGTTAAAAAAATTTATTAGAGTGGCGGCGATGTGGGGGGGCCTCGGTTTAGGGGTACATAGGTAGTTTATGGGTGTTAGTGTACTTTAGAGCACAGTAGTTAAGAGCTTTATGAACCGGCGTTAGCCCAGAAAGCTCTTAACTCCTGGCTTTTCTCTGCAGCTGGAGTCTTGTCGTTAGATTTCTAACGCTCACTTCAGCCAAGACTCTAAATACCGGCGTTAGAAAGATCCCATTGAAAAGATAGGATACGCAAATGGCGTAGGGGGATCTGCGGTATAGAAAAGTCGCGGCTGCAAAGTGAGCGTTAGACCCTTTCCCGACTGACTCTAAATACCAGCGGTAGCCCAAAACCAGCGTTAGGAGCCCCTAACGCTGGTTTTGACGGCTAACGCAGAACTCTAAATCTAGGCGTAAGTGCTTAAAGCCAACAGAACTAAAGGCAATATCTAGCTGAATAAAAGAAAGGTTCAGAGCTACCTCTAAACTGTAAGCTCTATGGGGAGTCTCTTATTATACCCCCTAGTATGTAAGCTATTTGGGCAAAATCTCCAATCATATACCTGTATAATGGTAAGTTTCTTACAACTACAGCCACAAAAAAAGTGCTTTCCCTTTCCAATCTGTCACCCTAGGCAAATGCCTTGTTTGCTTAGGTCAAAATACGCCTCTGCTGTGTAGAATTTGTTTCGCACACACAATACAATGGTACTGACTTTTTATTCCCTTCTGCTATATTTTTTTCCATGTAAGAACAAGGTGGTTCTACACATTTAAAATCTTAATCTTGAAACAGGCATCAATCAATAGAAAGCTTCAATAATCCTGCACAGTGCATTTCAATTATTCCACATGAGTGCTGGAGAGGAAACGAGAGAGCAAGAGGCAGGCAAAATGCTCAGGCTATTTTCTCTGGCATTTAATGGGATTACATTACTCTTGTTGAGGTGGAAAACTCAGCTTCAGCCTCGTAGGGAGTGTATGCAATGAGCTGTGCTGTGGGTTATCAATGACTTGAGATGATCAATATCCCCTCTGGGCTGATTGCTATAGCCTAACGGCTTCCTTCTGCAAAGCATCAAGAAAGCCAAGGTCCCTGGCTGCTAGAGGGAATCATAGTTTATCATTAAGAGGGATTGACGGATGGCAGACAAAAGATGGAATACATTCAGTTACTTGTGTGAGAGCTTGTAGGCACTTTATATGCTCTATGAGGCTGTATAGGGAGCAGAATGAACAGTTCACTTCACGGATACATAATGGCCGTTCCCTGATGCATCGCATTATACACACTTTCTGATGTGTCATTTATCAAGGGAAAACTGCCAGGCACAAAGCTAAAACAACAGAGGCAGGAAATTCTGACACTGTATAAATGAGTAAAGACTTAATCCTGGCTCCTCTGTAGGCTACATTCTTTTCAAATGATTTTTGAAATAATTTTCTGCTTGGGTCTCCTCACCAGCTCAATGAAAGGCAATGAATAGGTTAATAATGCTGTACATGGTGTTTTACATTTTTAAGGTTCTTTTTTTTTTCATAGTTAAAAATAAACACATTGGCCGGCATTTATCAACTACCAGACGGACAGTGTTTGCTTATTCGAACCTGTCTGCCCAGGATCACGCAATGTGACAGCGTATTGCAGCAATATACTTCCCGTATTTAACAATACGCGCCTGGAGATTTTTTTCTAATTACCATCCCTCCCTTCTCGCTCTTAAAGGGACATGAAACCCAAAAATGTTCTTTCATGATTTAGGTAGAACATTCAATTTCTATTATCAAATTTTCTTCATTCTCTTGGTATCATTTGTTGAAGGAGGAGCAATGCACTACTAGTTTCTAACTGAACACATGGGTGAGCCAATGACAATTGGTATATATATGCAGCCACCAATCAGCAGCTAGAACCTAGGTTATTTGCTGCTCCTGAGCTTACCTAGGTAAACATTTCAGCAAAGGATAACAAGACAAGGAAGTAAGTTAAATAATAGAAGTAAATTGGAAAGTTGTTTTAAATCACATGATCTTTATGAATCATGAAAGAAAACATTTAGGCTTCATGTCCCTTTAACTATCTTTCTTTACTCCTTCCTCTGTTCAATCTCTCTTTTTACCCTCTCCTTTTACCCCCTGCTTTCTCTATCAGGCCATGTCTTCTCTTTACACGGTTTCTTTCCCCTCTCTCATATCTTTTCACTCTTTTTTTTTATCCATTCTCTCTTAATTCTACCTTCTTCTCCACTTCCACTTTTTTTCTACAATCTCTCTGCCCCTGTTTACCCTCTCAGAATTGACAGTCTTTTGCACCAATTGGGTCCCTCCAGCCCTAGAGGAATAACGTATCCTTGTACTTTCATGACTATATAATATCCCTTTAGAAAATAGTTTTCGCACATAGTCCAAAATGTGTGTTTGCCAGTGCTGCAATAGGACTAACATTCACTAACTAACTTTCCCTTGCCACCGTTAAATTTCCACTCGCCAATGGCTAGTGGGAATTTTGAGCTCTGTGTAATATATATATATATGTTTCTCAATGTCCAATACACTCTTGGAGCATAAAATTACAAACCAGAAAATAGTTAAAATAAAATTGGCTACCTGTGATGTGGTTAGAAACGTTTATTTAACAGTACACTACAGAATCTTACTGTACATGTTTCTCAATGTTGAATGCACTCTTGGAGCAAAAAAATACAAACCACAAAATTTTTAAAAAAAGTAATTAAGGCACTTTAAAGTTTTTGTACAATACTCACTTTATTGCTCATAACTTTGAGCTGTCCCACCGCTTGACCACCTCCACACCAACGCTTGACCACCGCCACACCACTCCCAGATGACTCCCACACACTCTTTAATCTCTTTCAAAATGTCCGTTTCGCGGGCATTCTCAGGTCCGCCTCTCATCCTCCCTCTTTTTTTTAAATATCGTGTACTCTCTGGGTTTTTAAACCGTGGCGATTAATCGCGGTTTAAAACCGCATCCACGATTAATCTTGCAGCCTAATATATATATATATATATATATATATATTCTCCACAGAATATTTTGCTAGGCGTTGGCATTATGAAGTAGCTGGGTGGGAACTGTGAAATATTTTCTAATATTATATCAATTTCAGCTATACAAAGTACAAAATAATTGCTTAATTTAACATAAAAAAAGAGATAGATAGATATTGATACACTTTTTGATACACTTTTACCTCTGTGATCACCTTGTATCTAACCCTCTGCAGACTGCCCCTTATCTCAGTTCTTTTGACAGACTTGCATTTTAACCAATAAGTGCTGACTCAAAACTAACTACATGGGAGTGAGCACAATATTATCTATATGGTACACTTGAACTAGTGCTGTCTAGCTGGGAAAAACTGTCCAAATGCACTGAGATTAGAGGCTGCCTTCAAGGGCTTAGAAATTAGCATATGAGCCTATCTTTCAACAAACAGTACCAAGAGAAGTAAATTGGAAAGGTGTTTAAAATGGCATGCCATATCTGAATCATGAACGTTTAATTCGGACTAGTCTGTCCCTTTAAATGATACATTTTGTTCCTATTCTTGCTAGCACATAAATAACCAGAAAAGGTTATAAGGAACTGCAAAATGATGGTGATTATGCTAACTTAATGACTGTGGCAAGCCTTTTCTACTCTAGTAACAAGTACAGATTTACTCCTCCATATAATGTTAGTGGTAGGTGGAGTTTGGCTATGGAAAAACAATTGCAACACAAAAGTTGGCAATTTAATCCAACCATTTTTCAAACTCAAGACTGCATTTTAACTGTTGCTTTAAGTGCTGAAAAGAATGCTTACCATTTAGATGACAGTGGGTTTTATTTAACATAACTGACAGACAAGACTAGTAATTAAATAATTATATGGTCGATCACAATGCTTAAAGGGACATAATACTCATATGCTAAATCACTTGAAACTGATGCAGTATAACTGTAAAAAGCTTACAGAAAAATATCACCTGAGCATCTCTATGTAAAAAAGGAAGATATTTTACCTCACAATTTCCTCAGCTCAGCAGAGTAAGTTCTGTGTAAAAAGTTATACTCAGCTGTTGCCCAGCTGCAGGTAAAATAAAATTAAAAAATGAAGAAATGAACAGCAGCCAATCAGCATCAGCAATGCTGAGGTCATGAACTCTTTTACTGTGATCTCATGAGATTTGACTTAACTCTCATGAGATTTCATTGTAAACTTCCATACACTGAATAGGGAAATAAGATGAGAGTGCACGAGGCTCATCCCTTCGGCTGTTCCGTGACAGACATACTTATTTGCTGTTTAGAAATCCTTTACAATGGGATGGGATGTGGCTACTGAGGAACTTGTGAGGTAAAATATCTTTCTTTTTTACATAGAGATGTTCATGTGATATTTTCTAGTCCGCTTTTTACAGTTATACTGCATCACTTTCAAGTGTTTAAACATTTGGGTATTATGGCCCTTTAAGAAAAACGTATCTAATGAATTTCAACAGAATATCACAATTAAAGTCTATGGGGATTCTGTTGATAAATAGTTTAATACATTTTGGGCTAGATTACAAGTGGAGGGCTAAATTAATCAGCCATTACAAGTGGCTGGTTATTGCTACCACGAGCTTGCGGTAGCAATTAGCACTTATAACATTAACCAGAGATCAGATCTCTGTTTAATTTTATAAATGTGCCCCAAATGGCCCTAAAATACTGTCTAGCGTATTTTATTAAAAATTAAAAGGTAGCAGCATCTTTATTTTTTATTATAATTACTGCTCTAAGCAATATTTTGGGGCTAAAGTTGGCGGGAATGGGGTGTTAGAACAAAATGCCACTGAAAAGTGCCTTTACATTGAGGTATAAGGGAACTGGTTGTTCCCTGTAAATATATTTGTATATGCAGGCAAGAGAGGCATCTGATTTGAAAAGTCTAAGCATAATTCAATAACTGAAATGCATGGTTTACCAACAGCCTCACATCTTTCCAGTTTACATTTGAAAAATTCAAGTTTGACTATACAGGAAATATTTAGCATCAAAGAAGTTTCACAACTACAATTATCTGCAATTAGAGCAGAGCGGAAAGACTGAAGCATGAGACAGGGGAGAAATATCACTGAAGTAGATTTTAAGTCAAAGGCTGCCCAACAACATTAGTTGTGGACAAGGTGCAGGGGATCCACATGTATGAATAGAGCTTCTCTGTAAAGGTGGCATTGAAAGTGTAAATAGAGGTCATGTTATCTGCATTGTAGAATGAGATCTGACCTCCCTCATAATCTACATAAACACCATTTCTCTTGGGCTTTGTGGCCAACTCCAGAGACTTTGATGGAGATTTCAGGGCCTTGTAGGCATTGCCATTCCTTAGCCAGATGGCCCAGTAACCATACTTAGGGTTGAGCTTGATCTTTCCCTTGCGATTACTGGATTCTCTGGCCATGCCAACATCCCAGGCAGTCTTTTCGCCAACTTTCACTTCCCAGCAGTGATGCCCTG
The DNA here is from genome assembly GCF_027579735.1 of Bombina bombina. Classification (NCBI taxonomy): domain Eukaryota; kingdom Metazoa; phylum Chordata; class Amphibia; order Anura; family Bombinatoridae; genus Bombina; species Bombina bombina. Next base: position 66,348,530 of record NC_069505.1, read on the forward strand.
AATCAAAGCCTTGAGATCCCAGAACAAGAATACACTGGCTGAAATGCTTTGGGTTGTCAGGGAGTGGGAGTTTGGCATCTCTGTACTTAACACTGGTCAGCACATCAGACAGAAGCAAGTTATGGTGAGCAGTGCTTGGACCTCGCATCATTGGAGACAGGTACAGGACAATAAGAGATTTTATCTCCTTCCATAAAATGTATTGGGTGGGTCCTTTAAATGTTCTCTGACACAGATCCTTGGAAAGGAAGGTGTTACCAGAAGATATAACTTTATTCTGCTGCTCCTGACACTTGTCAACAAAAGATTTTATGTCTGTAAGGAAGGAGATGGCGTCCTTTTCATTCATTCGTTTCTCAGCCACAGAGATTGTTGTCTCGTTTTTCCTGCATCTTGACCAGGTTCTGCTCCATTTCCTTCAGCAAACTATCTCCCTGTTCCTTCAGCTGCTCTAATAGCTTCTCCTCACAAAGCTTCAGAAACTTGTGTATCTTTTCAAACACATTGGTCTTGTGTTGATCTATCTTTTCATTCAGCTGGCTAGTTAGCTGCTCAATCATTTTTAGAGAAGCTTCCAACGGGGATACGATAGCTGTAAGCTCTTCCCTGTATACACCCACTGCATCAAATATGGGCAGGAAGTTATGGTTGACATGTTTAAGAGAATCCCAACAAATGACACAGCTAAGGGTACCATCATCGTTGCAGAACAGCTTCAGCCTCTTATCATGTACAGGGCAGTTCTCCATTGAATGTGCCTTCCCTACTGGAGTAGCAGAGGCACTGGAACTGGCAGCCTTTTTAACCAAGTTTGCTAGGGCTCGGTTGGTGGTGTATTTGTTCTCAGAGAGAGTCTTATTACAGCCTGGACATAAGAATGAATCCTTGCCCTGCCAGGCCTTGTCAATGCAGTTTCAGCAGAAGTTATGGCCACACCCCACCATTACAGGATCTTTAAAATGCTCAAGACACACAGGGCAGGTCATTTATTCAGCAAAAACACCAGCCTTTCCAGAGTTTGATACTGGTTCAACAGCTTCTACCTTTAATTTCTCCGGTTCTTTTTCGTGTTCCTCAACTTTTCTGTGGGGTCCTGGATTCTGTCTGCTCTGTGATATCCGTCATCTCCTGGACATTCCCATTGGTCTTGTTTGCCTCTTCTTTTACTAGTTTGGACAACACCAATCGAGTTTTGTCCACCCACTCATTTTGGCGACGATTCAAGCCAACTTAATGCACATAATACTCCTCTCTTCCAGCTTGCTTGTTCATTCTGGTCTTTACAATCTCAGCATCATGCAGAGTGCTGTCAGACCGCTTGCACGAGTACGTGTTTCCAACCTTGACTGCTCAACCTCCTTGGATTCTTCGTTTTCCTCATCTCCGTCATCCTCCTCGTTATCTTCCTCTTCTGCCTCATCGCTAACTGGGGATTCATCAGGGTTACTGTCGGCCTCATTGGCTTATAATAAATTGTTTTTTTTTTTTGTTTCAGTGGCTGGGTTAGCAACAGAGGCCATAGCTAGTCACGTAGGTGTCAGCAGCATGAAAAAGAAATGTATGCTTACCTGATAAATGTATTTCTTTTTTGACATGATGAGTCCACGGATCATCTAATTACTATTGGGAATATCACTCCTGCCCAACAGGAGGCGACACAAAGCACCACAGCAAAGCTGTTAAATATCACCTCCCTTCCTTCCTACCCCAGTCATTCAACCAAAGTAAAGGAGAGAAAGGAAGCAACAAGGTGCAGAGGTGTCTGAAGTTTATAACAAAAAACAACCTGTCTATAGAACAGGGCAGGCCGTGGACTCATCGTGTCAATAAAGAAATACATTTATCAGGTAAGCATACATTTTTTTTTTCTTTTTAATGACACGATGAGTCCACGGATCATCTAATTACGATTGGGAATCAATACCCAAGCTAGAGTACACAGATGATAAGGGAGGGACAAGACAGGGAACCTAAACGGAAGGCACCACGGCTTGAGGAACCTTTCTCCCAAAAGTGGCCTCAGCCGAGGCAAAAGTATCAAATTTGTCGAATTTTGAAAAAGTGTGAAGAGAGGACCAAGTTGCAGCCTTGCAAATCTGATCTACAGAAGCTTAATTTTTGAATGCCCATGAGGAAGAAACAGCCCTCGTGGAATGAGCCATTACCCTCTCTGGAGGTTGCTATCCAGCAGTTTCATAAGCAAAATGAATGATACTCTTCAGCCAAAAGGAAAGAGAAGTAGCCGTAGCTTTCTGGTCCTTACATTTTCCCGAGAAAACCACAAACAAGGCAGAGAACTGACGAAAATCCTTGGTCGCCTGTATGTAAAATTTTAGAGCACGAACCACGTCTAAATTTTGTAGAAGTCGTTCCTTCTGAGAAGAAGGATTAGGACACAATGAAGGAACCACAATCTCCTGATTAATGTTCCTGTCAGAAAAAAACTTTAGGAAGAAAACCTACCTTTGTACGTAAAAAATACCTTATCCGAATGAAAAATAACGTAAGGTGACTCATACTGTAATGCCGAGAGCTCTGACACTTTACGAGCAGAAGAAATAGCCACTAGAAACAAAACTTTCCAAGATAACAACTTAATATCTAAGGAATGCATAGGCTCAAACAGAGCCCCTTGAAGAACTTTAAGAACTAAATTAAGACTCCAGGGAGGAGTAACTGGTTTGAACACAGGCCTGATCCTGACTAAGGCCTGACAAAACGACTGCACGTCTGGAATGTATGACAGACGTTTGTGTAACAAAATAGACAAGGCAGATATTTGACCCTTTAGGGAACTTGCCGATAATCCTTTCTCCAAACCTTCTTGGAGAAATGACAAAATTCTAGGAATCCTAACTCTACTCCAAGAGTAGCCTTTGGATTCACACCAATATAGGTATTTACAACATATCTTATGGTAAATCCTTCTAGTCACAGGTTTACGAGCCTGGATCATGGTCTCAATGACCGAATCTGAAAATCCCTGTTTAGATAAAATTAAGCGTTCAATCTCCATGCAGTCAGCTTCAGAGAAACTAGATTTGGATGAAGAAAGGGCCCCTGAAGTAGAAGGTCCTTCCTCAATGGAAGTCTCCAAGGTGGAAGAGATGACATTTCCACCAGGTCTGCATACCAAATCCTGCAAGGCCAAGCCGGTGCAATGAGGATCACCGACGCCCTCTCCTGCTTGATTCGAGCAATGACCCTAGGGAGAAGAGTGAACTAAGGAAATAGGTATGCCAGACTGAAATTCCAAGGTACCGCCAGGGCATCTGTCAACACCAACCTGAGGGTCCCTTGACCTCGATCCATACCTCGGAAGCTTAGTATTCTGTCAAAATGCCATGAGATCCAATTCCGGCTGACCCCATTCAAGAATCAGGCTGGAGAACACTTCCGGATGAAGTTCCCACTCTCCCGGGTGAAAGGTCTGTCTGCTCAGGAAGTCCGCCTCCCAGTTGTCTACCCCTGGGATGTGGATTGCGGATAGACAGCAAGAGTGAGTCTCCACCAACCGAATTATCTTGGCTACCTCTGTCATAGCTAAGGAACTCTGCGTTCCTCCCTGATGATTGATGTAAGCCATTGAAGTTATGTTGTCTGACTGGAACCTGATAAACCAGAAGAGCATTGAAGATCGCTCTCAGCTCCAGAATGTTTATAGGCAGAACAGACTCTGACTGAGTCCAAACTCCCTGAACCTTTAGGGAGCCCCAGACTGCTCCCCATCCTAGAAGGCTGGCGTCTGTTGTCACAATCACCCAGGAGGGTCTGCGAAAGCATGTTCCCTGGGAGAGATGATCCTGAGACAACCACCATTGAAGAGAATCCCTTGTCTCCTGCTCCAGTAGAATTTGTGGAGACAAATCCGCATAATCTCCATTCCACTGACTGAGCATGTTTAACTGCAGAGGTCTGAGGTGGAAACGAGCAAACAGGATAATGTCCATTGCCGCCACCATCAGCCCGATTACCTCCATGCACTGAGCCACTGATGGCCGAGGAGTAGACTGAAGCGCTAGGCAGGAATTGAAAATCTTTGATTTCCTGACTTCTGTCAGAAAAATCATCATTGATAGGAAATCAATTATGGTTCCCAAGAAAGTTACCCTTGTATTTGGAACTAAGGAGCTCTTTTCCAAATTTACCTTCTAACCGTGAGATCGCAGGAAGAACAACAACATTTCCGTGTGGGACCTTGCTTGTTGAAAGGATGGCGCCTGGACCAGGATGCCGTCCAGATAGGGCACCACTGCAATTCCCCGTAATCGGAGCACCGCCAACAGAGATCCCAGAACCTTTGAGAAAATTCTGGGAGCTGTGGCAAGACCGAAAGGAAGAGCCATGAATTGAAAGTGTTTGTCTAGAAAGGCAAACCTTAGAAACTTGTGATGATCACTGTGAATGGGAACATGCAGGTACGCGTCCTTTAAATCCACTGTTGTCATAAATTGACCCTCTTGGACCAAAGGAAGAATGGAACAAATAGTTTCCATCTTGAAGGAGGGTACTCTGAGGAATTTGTTTAGACTCTTGAGATCTGAAATAGGCCTGAAGGTTCCCTCCTTTTTGGGAACCGCGGACAGATTGGAATAAAGCCCCAGACCCCATTCCAGCATTGAAACAGGGACTATTACTCCCAGGTCGGAGAGGTCCCGTACACAGTGTAAGAATGTCTCTCTTTTTGTATGGTCTACAGAAAATCTTGAAAGCAGAAACCTGCATCTGGGAGGAAAACTTTTGAACTCTAGTTTGTATCCCTGGGATACTATGTTCACAGCCCAGGGATCCTGAACATCTCGAACCCAAGCCTGAGCGAAGAAGGAAAGCCTGCCCCCTACAAGATCCGGTCCCGGATCGGGGGCTTGCCCTGCATGCTTTTTTTTTTTTTTTTTTTGGTTTTAAATGTTTTTATTAAGATAAATTATCTTCAGGTACAACAAAAAATAGAATAGAAATTCTGCTTGGAGCTCACAGGCTCCTACAGAACACATAAATAGACAATTTAAGCCATTCAAACATTTGAGGTTGATATTTATGTGGATTATGTAAAAGACATTTTTCTCCATGCTATGAATATATGCCATGTAGATTAAGATATAGGACCATTTTGGGGGAGTTATAGTTTTCCAGGATTTGGCTATTGCCGCTTTAGTAGCTGTTAGCAAATAAATGCATAGATATGCTTGGTGTTTGGGTAGGTCGCGAATGCCAATGTGGAGGAGGGCATTTGAGGGTGTTTTGGGGAGCATTATGCCAAAGCTAGCTAGTGTTCAAAAGCAGCTATTCCATAAGAGCTTTAATATGGGGCAGTCCCACCATATGTGTAAGGAGTCTCCTTTTTTCCCACAAACACGCCAGCACAAGGGTGAAGAGGATCCATAGATTTTATTAAGTCTAGTGGGGGTGAGATACCAGTGCGTTAAAAGTTTGTAGTACGTTTCAAAAAGGGTAACACAGTGTAAGGCTTTCTTGGTAAGGGATATTACATGTTGCCATGTCTGTGGGGATATGGACATGTTCAAGGATGGTTCCCATTTAAGTAGGTGTGGAAGCTTGTTCTCAGAGTCTGAGTTTCCTATTAGAGAGTAATGGATTGAAAGGGGTCTGTGTAGCTTGTTGCCTTGTTGCCAAGTTATTTCCCAAAGTGTGCGAGGTCGATGTTGTTCAGGTTTAAATCCCCAACTAATAAGAAAGCTTCTCAGCCTTGTATATTCATAAGTCATGTGTCTGGGAAGAGCTAGTTCGGTCTGTAGTTCTACCAGTGTTAAGAAGTGCGGGGTTGGGGAAGTAGCCCAGAGGTCTGAAACCGTCTGAATTCCTACTTGAGCCCAAACATGTGGGTGGGAGTCTGGTAGGCCTCGGAGGAGACCCGTCAAAGGGATAATAGGTGAGGGGTGTGGGGCAACATGCGGGTAGTGTCTTAATTTGTCCCATAGAACGAGACATTCTCTTATTATAGAGTTACTAATATCCGAGGTTCGTCGTACATGGGAAGGGATCCAGATCAAGTCTGATAAATATATGTGGTTCGGTAGGGAGGCTTGTTCTATAGTTTTCCATTTACTAGGAGATTCTTTCGCGCCCCATTGTACTATATGCGTGAGCATCGCTCCTTCGTAGTATCTTAGAATCGAGGGGCAGGCAATCCCTCCTTTGTGGAGGGGACTTTGAAGGATTTTATGTGCTACTCTGGGAGGTTTATGTTGCCATATGTATTTCGTGAATTTGCCCTGAAATTGGTGTAGGATGTAACCTGGGATCCGGAAATGGAGGCACCTAAAAAGATAAGTAATTTTGGGCAAGAATGACATTTTGAGGGCCGTTAATCTACCTATCCAAGATATGTAGGTGTAATCCCATTTATCTTTTAGAGTGCGCAGCTCAAACAACAACGGTAAATAGTTTTCTTTAATCATTTGTGGGATATTATTAGATATCTTAACTCCTAAGTGTGATATGTAGTTATTAGTACAGTGGACTCTATACTGGACTTTAAGGGTGTCAACTGTGTCTTGAGGGAATCCCCAGGTGAAGATTTCAGTTTTGTCTAGGTTTAATTTATATAGGGACATGTGGCCAAAAGATTCTAGGATTACCTTCAACCTCGGGAATGAAGATAGGAGATCCGAGGAGAATATTGTTATATCGTCGACAAATAACGCTATTTTATGAATAGTGCCATGTAAACGAATGCCGTCTATTTTCCTGTCCTGCCTGATTTGCTCAGCTAGCAGTTCAATCGCAAGGACAAAGAGCAGGGGTGATAGAGGGCACCCCTGTCTAGTGCCGTTGGAGATTGGAAAGGGGGTGTGAGGAATCCTAGTCCCTTAACTATCGCCGAAGGAGTTGAATAAAGTGCCTGGATCACTTTAACAATTTGGTCCGGAAAGCCAAAGGTCCTGAGGACCTCCCATAAATAGGACCACCTCACGCGGTCAAAAGCCTTATCTGCATCTAATGAGATTACAGAAAATGGCTTGTTAAGTCTAGTAGATTCGGTGCAAATGTTTAGCAATCGTCTAGTGTTATCCAGCCCCTCGCGGTTTGGGAAGAACCCGACTTGGTCTAAATTTATGAGTTGCAGTAGTAGTTTAGATATACGGATCACGAACAATTTAGCGTAGATTTTAATGTCTAAGTTTATCAAAGATATGGGTCTGTAATTGGAGCAAAAAGATGGGTCTTTTAGTGGTTTGGGGATAGTTATGACTGTGGCTTCTAGAAATTCTCTGGCAAAATTCCCTTCTTTTCTAGCCTGATTAAAGAATTTAAGAAGTAGTGGAGCTAGTTCATTTATGTATATTTTATAGAAAGATGCCGAGTAACCATCTGGGCCCGGGGTTTTAAAAGTTTTCATATGTGTTATTACATGTTTGATTTCTTTGAGTGTAAAAGGGGATGAGAGTGCTTCCTGATCATCTAATGACAGTGAAGGAAGATTTAGATTGTCCAAGAAGGAGAGGATGTTAGCAACTGAGGCTAATGAGTGACCAAGGGTGTTTTCCAAATTGTATAGTTTTTAATAGAATTTTTCGAAGCATGCACCTATCTCTGAGGGTTTTCGATAGATCTGATTTCCAGATTGAATATGATGAATTCTAGATGAACTCGCTCTGTTTTTAAGCTTATTAGCTAAAAGTGTGGCAGCGTTGTTACTCTTGTGGTCTGCATGCTATCTTTGATTCAACAGCAGGCTTCTTGGATTGTTTTCCCTTGTTCCAAGACTGATTGGGTCTCCAGGAAAGTTTAGACTGTTCTTGCTTGGAAGCGGAAGAATTTCCCTTGAAATTTCGAAAAGCAACGAAAATTACTCTGACGTCCATTTTGCTTTGTTCTCTTATCCTGAGGGAGAAGATGAACCTTACCTCCCGTAATATCAGAGATTATTTCTGTCAACCCTGGTTTAAACAAGGTCTTCCCTTTGTAAGGAATCGCTAAAAGTTTAGACTCAGATGATAGATCCGCAGACCAAGGTTTTAACCATAAGGCTCTGAGGGCTAGAACAGAAAAACCTAAAATCTTTGCTCCCAGTTTGATAACCTGTAGGGAAGCATCAGTAATAAAGGAATTATTATTATTATTATCGGTTATTTGTAGAGCGCCAACAGATTCCGCAGCACTATAAACAAATGCAGAGTACAACAAAACAATTATAGGGATCAAATGGGTAGAGGGCCCTGCCAAGAGTTGCACTGTTGTAGTCAGCTCTTAAGAAGGTGATCTACAAACAGCTGGACTCTTAGGCTTACATGCTAAGGGGGACAGAGTTGCAGTAATCGAGGCGGGAAAGAATGAGAGAGTGGATTAAAATCTTAGTTGTGTCTTGTGTAAGGAAGTGTCTAATTTTAGAGATGTTTTTAAGGTAGAAGCGGCAGGCTTAAGCCAAGGACTGAATGTGAGGAGTGAAAGAAATATCTGAGTCAAATGTGACCCTGAGACATCGGGCATGCGGGGTAGGGGTAATGATGGAGTTGTCGACAGTTATAGAGAGATTGGGTTTGGAGAGTTTTGAAGAAGGGGGAAAATAAGGAGCTCAGTTTTGGAGAGATTTAGCTTGAGGTAGTGAGAGGACATCCGGTTAGAGATGTGAGAAAGACAATTAGTGACACGGGCTAGCAAGGAAGGAGATAGGTCTGGTGCAGAGAAGTAGATTTTGGGTGTCGTCAGCATACAAGTGATGTTGTAAACCATGGGACTTTATTAGGGAACCTAGTGATGACGTGTAGACTGAGAAGAGAAGGGGTCCGAGGAGAGAGCCTTGCGGTACTCCAACAGAAAGTGGTGACGGGGCAGAGGAGGCCCCAGAGAAGGCTACACTAAAGGTACGGTTTGACAGGTAGGAAGAGAGCCACGAGAGGGCTGTGTCACAGATGCCAAAGGATTGGAGGGTTTGGAGCAAAAGAGGGTGGTCAATAGTGTCAAAGGCTGCGGACAGATCAAGGAGGATAAGCAGAGAGAAGTGGCATTTTGATTTTGCTGTAAGTAGGTCGTTGGTAACCTTAACAATGGCTGTCTCTGTGGAGTGATGGGGACGAAATCCAGATTGCAGTGGGTCAAGGAGGGAGTTTATTGTAAGGAAATGGGATAGGCATGCATAAACTAGTTTTTTGAGAAGCTTTGATGCAAGAGGGAGGAGGGAAATAGGGCGGTAGTTGGATGGGGATGTTTGATCAAGAGAAAGTTTTTTGAGGATAGGTGTGACCAGTGCATGTTTCAGCGATGAGGGAAATATACCAGTGCTGAGGGAGAGGTTGAAAGTGTGTGTGAGTATAGGGGTAAGGGTAGCAGAGAGGGAGGGAAGTAGCAGTGAGGGGATAGGGTCAAGGGGACAGGTAGTGAGGTGACAGTGCAGTATAAGTGCCGAAACTTCTTCTTCAGTAGCAGGGGAGAATGAGCTAAGTTTAAGGTTATGTGGGTTGTGGTTAATTGAGAGCATTTGAGGGAGTGAGAGAATGGAATTATGTTGAGAGCTGATTTCATTTCTGATGGAGTTGATTTTGTTATTGAAGTTGCTGGCAAAGTCTTGAGCTGACAGAGAAGTTGTATTAGGAGGTGGGGGAGGGCGTAGAAGGGTATTGAAAGTGGAGAACAAACGTTTTGGATTTGAAGAAAGATTAGAGATAAGAGTAGAGAAGTAGTGTTGCTGATGGAAATTAAGTGCAGAACAGTAAGAGTTCAAGATAAATTTGTAATGTTGAACATCAGCTGAACTCCTAGATTTTCTCCAGTGCCGCTCAGCAGTAAGGGAACATCTGCATAGGTATCGTGTCAGAGGAGTATGCCAGGGCTGAGGATTAGTGTTTGATTTCCGAGCTATGGTAAGAGGGGCGAGATTATCAAGGACGGATGTAAGGGTGGAATTATAGTGGCAGATAGATTGGTCAGGGCAGGAAAAGGAGGAGAAGAATGAGAGGAGAGGTTTGAGGGAATTAGAAAGCTGTTGTTGATCTAATGACATAATGCTTCTGTGAAGTTTGGTGTGAGGAGCAGAAGGAGGGAGAGTTGTAGGGAGGGATGATATGTTGCAAGTAAGGAGATGGAGGTCAGAAAGAGGAAAGGGGGAGTTTGTGAAGTTTGAGAGAGTGCATCAATAGCTAAAGATCAGGTCAAGGGAGTGACCATCTTTGTGAGTGGGAGAATCAGTCCATTGTGACAAACCGAAAGAGGAAGTGAGTTGCAGAGGTTGTTTTGCAGAGGAGGCAGTGGGATTGTCAAGAGGGACGTTGAAGTCACCAAGAATGAGGGAAGGGGTGTCTGAGGAAAGGAAATAAGCTAGCTAGGCAGCCAAGTGATCTAGAAATTGAGTTAAGGAGTCAGGAGGACAGTATATGACTGCAACACGTATAGAAAGAGGAGAGAATAAGCGAATCATGTGGGTTTCGAATTAGGAAAATGTGAGGGAAGAGATGGTATGTATTTGTTGAAAGGTGCAGCGAGAGGAAAGTAAAATACCTACACCACCTCCTTGTCTATTACCAGACCTAGGAGTGTGGCTGAAGTGGAGACCCCCATGTGACAGAGCAGCAGTGAATGCTGTGTCTAAGGGAGAGAGCCAAGTTTCTGTTAGGGCCAGAAGGTTGAGGAAGTGAGAGATAAAGAGGTCATGTATAGAAGTGAGTTTGTTGCAAACGGAGTGAGCATTCCAGAGTGCACAAGTGAAAGGGGAAGTGGCTTTTGATGCAAGAGGAATGTGAGTAAGGTTGTCAGAGCTTTGTTTTTTGAGTCTGTGGGATGGTACACATGGATGTGCACGGCTAGGCAGTTGTTGGGGACCAGGATTAGGAGAGATGTCACCAGCAGTTAGTAAAAGCAAGAGGGAGAGTGACATGAGATGAGATACAAATTTGCAGTAATGAGACTGCTTTAGAGACAAGGTGCAGGGGGGAGAGAGAGTGTTTAGGAACAGGTAAAGTTTGTGAGTTCAAAAGTAAGGTGAGTTTAAGAGAGATGGGCTAATGAACAGTGCAGGTGGAGAGGGAGAAGGAATAATTGAATAATGTAGTTTATTATAGAGACAAATGGCAGCAAAAAGGAATATAAAGATATTAGGCATTTTTACAAGAGAGGGAACCAGTTAAACACATAAGACACAGTATTACAGTAGCAATTGCATAAGAAAACAATAAGGTATATAAAACATAATATTACAAAAGTACTTGCCTTTTTCTTGCCCCTTGCCCCTTGCCCAATCCTTGTTCAATTCTTGTATCATGCTATTGCTAATGCCTCACTTATAAAATGTTCACTTTAAAAATGTGAACATATGTTATTATGGCAATGCACATCCCAAACTAGTGTGAAATATATGCAGGCAGGGCAGTCAGCTGAGTCCACTAAATTTAGTTGATTGCTAATCAAAGACAATTGGAAAGGCTAATTGGAAAGTTAGATTCTGGTCTGGTCAGGGTGAGATGTTAAGTAAACAGACAATAACATTTGGGGGAGGTTAAAACTATGGAATAAGACAGCAATACATTTTAGAATAATAGCAACTATTGATAAGGATTGAACATCACATGGCAATTAACTAAACATTAAAAATAAGACATTGGATAACAGTACAACAAATGTAGGACTAAGTTAACAACCTAAAATCATTTGCTCTATGTACATATACACATACCAGAAGAGAGTTACAGAAGAGGAAAAAAACACCAGAGTGCAGTCAATAGTTTGCAGAATGACAGGGACTCTATTCACGTACCAGAAGAGAGTTAGCCAACTTAAGGACTTTTATCCTATCCTGGATCTCATCAAAGGGAGTGTCTGTCCTAATAGCATCAGACAACACATCAAACCAATATGCCGCCACACTAGTGACGGTAGCAATGCACACAGCTGGTTGCCATTGTAAACCTTGGTGTACATGCATCTTTTTGAGTAACCCCTCTAATTATTTGTCCATAGGATCTTTAAAGGCACAACTATCCTCTATGGGTATAGTAGTTCTCTTGGCCAGGGTGGAAAAAGCTCCTTCCTTGGAAACCGTTTGCCAAGCCTCCCTGATAGCGTCTGCTATGGGAAACATTGTTTTAAATATAGGAGATGGAGAAAAAGGGATATCCGGTCTCTCCCATTCCTTAGCAATGATCTCAGAAGCTCGATCTGGTACAGGAAAAACCTCTACCGAGGAAGGTACCTCAAAATATTTGTTTAGCTTACATCTTCGGAGTGACTACGACCATAGTGTCGCTGTCGTCCAATGTAGCTAAAACCTCCTTAAGTAACAGATGGAGGTGTTCAAGCTTAAACCTGAAGGATACAACTTCAGTATCAGCAGGAGGAATTATACATAGTCTGAGATCTCCCCCTCAGATGCTACCGAAAGATTCTCCTCCTCAGGCTTCTGGGAGGGGGCATCCGGAATAGCAACATTTGCGTCAGTAACCTCAACTACTGAAAGTCTATTTTTCCTCTTTCGCTTTCCCTGCAGCATGGGAAAGGCAGATAATGCATCAGAAACCGCAGAAGACATGAGAGAAGCGATGTCTTGCAACCTAACCCCAGTAGGAGTTAAAGAGGAAGTGCAGGGCACTGCATGTGTGGGCGATACAAGTTGGGACGCTTGAGGAGAAAGCTGCAGCATATATTGAACATTGTCATTAGACTCCTGAACAGCATCTGCCTTGGAAAATGTTGGCTCAGAAAAAAGTCTATCCCTATAATTTAACGTTCTCTCAATACATGAGGAACAGAAAGGGATTGGTGGTTCCACAATGGCATTAAAACACAAGTATAAGTGACATTTTGCAAAGCCTCTTGGTCCATACTGACTTACAATGGATCCAAATATCAAATAAAAAGTTCAAATTTGTAATAAAATTTTAAACAGAAAAACATTACTGTCACTTTAAATTTTAAACGGTAACTTTTTTACTTTTTGCATTCATAGAGGCCAGTGAACCTAACCAATACTGCAAATCACCTCTACACCTCAGCTGCATTGCTGAGGTGCCTACCTGCTTGTTGACACTGGCTCTCCCTCTTGGGCAGGAGCCATTTCTAAAATTACAGATCTAGAACTCAGCAAGATATACAGGAACCGGACTCCGATGATTGAAAACGAATAAATAACAGAGAATGCATAATATAAATAGATTCTATACTACTATACTAGCCCCAGTGCCTGCGCCCAAGCTGTCCACAATAAAGAGCCCAAATTCCACTCAGCCTTAATGTGTGTCCCATTAGAAATAAAGTGCCCAACTTATTCTGAGTCTCTCTTGCATGCCAGAAAATAAGGTCTGCACTTACCTCCTAACCTGCCCGACAGCAAGGCAGCTCCCAGGTTTGAGAGGTCCTCTCCCTCACATGGACCTGTGAAGAAAAGACTGAGTAATTTTACTCAGGCTTTCAGAGTTAGGGAAGCATCAGTATATGGGAGGCGCAGTGAGAATTATGTCCCACAAGTTCCCATTGCTCTAAAGCCACCACTGCTCTACTGAAGAGACTGATATGGACTACGGCTACACCCTAGGACAAAGCAGCACAATCTTGCACTACTTAAAAAATAATAAACTCTTGATTGAAGAATCGTTTTCTAACACCTAACTTTACCACTTCCTTGCTCTAATGTAGGCAAAGAGAATGACTGGGGTGGGAGGGAAGGGAGGTGATATTTAACAGCTTTGTTGTGGTGCTCTTTGCCGCCTCCTGCTGGGCAGGAGTGATATTCCCAATAGTAATTAGATCATCCGTGGACTCATCGTGTCATTAAAAAGAAAATAAATCTTGTGTATGAAGAAAACAAAATGGCCAACTGTATCTGAATCACTGTACTAACCCTAGATAAGCTTAAAGTCTGTGTAATACGGTGATACTATGGCGTAAAGGGAAGTCTGCCTTAAAAAGCAGGCTAAAAGTAAAAAAGTGAGTCGTGCACCACCTTTGCATATCTTATCCAGAATCCTTTGCTGCATTGGAAACAATGTATTCAGAGAGTTTCTGTGGGAAAAGCAAGTCTTCTCATGTCTATATTTGTAAATGGGTTACACAATGAGTTATTTTCTCTACATTTTTGTATTTAGTGGAGGATTTTAAACTCACTTTTTGCCTCCCCATAATTTTAATTGTTGTTGTATTTCGCCCCGAAATCAACTTTATTGGTTAGAGAAACCAAGCCCCAAGGTCTGTGGCATTCAGTGAATTTACAGTGAAGGATTTGAGAAAAAGTGCCAAACACAAATATCTGTGTATGCACAACATATGCAACAAGTAACTGTCTTTGCTGCAATGTTTGCTACTGATAAGATTTTGTTCAGGGCAAACATTTTACTTTCAACTTGTAATATGCACGGTTCAAAAGTTTCCTTCTGGCAGTGTTCGCCTGCAAGCAAAAGCACTAAATAATGTGCCACTTGTAATCTGGCCTATATACATAACAGTGCATGCAGGTGAAAAAATATTAAGAAAAAAACAAAAAAGAAGAAAAAAAAGCGCTCCTAAAAGCTGCAGATCACCATATTCAGCACCTGGGTCATTAACTATTAATTAGAAAATAAATAAATATAAATGGCCGATAATCACAAAGGCTTAATAAAAGGAGATTTATTAATAAAAAATGAACATCAGGATAACACTACATAGAACTGGTTCATACAAATAAAATATTGTTTACTGTTGATGTCACCCAATATGAGTCCAAAAGAAATCCAGCATAATAAGATATTAATGCCTCATATTCACAGTGCTATAGTTCATATAAATATATATTGCACATAGATTGGTTCAAACCTGAAACGTCAGTTCACATAAACAATATATCCCACAAGCGTCCAACGTGAAAATAACTATTCCTGTGGCAGCCCTACAACGCTCCCCAAGTACTATTACAGACACTGCACTCTCGCAATGAGTTATTCTGTATGGGGTGCTACTCAATCACCACTTTAATGAGGCAACACAATGCTAAAATTAAATATCCACACCCTTAAGTGCCTTTAAATACCTGCATCAAATGTCTGTAGAGAGAGAAAGAGAATTTAAGTAATTAAAGTGACCTGAAACCCCAAAAAATAATTTCATGATTTAGGTAAAACATACAATTTAAACAACTTTCCAAGTTACATCTATTATCAATTTTTTTTTATTCTCTTGGTATCATTTGTTGAAAGAGCAGCAATGCACTACTGGTTTCGAACTGAACACATGAGTGAGCCAATGACAATTGGTATATTTATATGCAGCAACCAATCAGCAGCTAGAACCTAGGCTCTTTGATGCTCCTGAGCTTACCTAGATAAACAGTTCAGCAAAGGATAACAAGAGAAGGAAGCAAATTAAATAATAGAAGTCAACTGGAAAGTTGTTTAAAATTGTATGATCTGTCTAAATTATGAACGAAAAAATGTGGGTTTCATGTCCCTTTAAAGGGATATGAAACATTTTTTTTTCTTTCATGATTCAGATAGAGCATGCAATTTTAAGCAACTTTCTATTTTACCCCTTTTATAATTTTTTCTTTGTTCTCTTGGTATCTTTATTTGAAAAGCTGGAATGTAAGCTTAGGAGCTGGCC
This sequence comes from Bombina bombina, assembly GCF_027579735.1. Lineage (NCBI taxonomy): Eukaryota > Metazoa > Chordata > Amphibia > Anura > Bombinatoridae > Bombina > Bombina bombina. Next base: position 66,364,049 of record NC_069505.1, read on the forward strand.
CATTTTTGGTTCAGAATCTTGGTATCACTTGCTGATTGGTGGCCCCTGCAAGCCGCTTCTTATCCCGTGGAGTTATGCAGGAAAGGCACTAATTGGCTAAAATGCAAGTTTTAAAAAGCACTGAGATGAGGGTCAGTCTGTAAAGGTTTAGATACAAGGTAATCACAAAGGTAAAAGTGTATTAAAATTACAGTGTTGGTTATGCAAAACTAGGGAATGGGTAGTAAAGGGGTTATCTATCATTTTAAACAATAACAATTTTCATGTAAGCTGTCCCTTTAATGTGTTTCCCCCAATATACCAGTAGATTCTGACAGATGTGCCATGCTGTGGATGAGAGTCTAGCAGCTGAAAAGCATCATGTGCTTCTGTCTGACTCTTTCTCAGTCTGATTGGCATTTATCTCTGCTCTGTGTGTAAACTTCCCCCTTCTTCACATATGGGCCAGTTAGTTAAAGGGACATAATACTCATATGCTAAATCACTTGAAAGTGATGCAGCATAACTGTACAAAGCTGACATGACAATATCACCTGAACATCTCTATGTAAACAGGGAAGTTATTCAGCTTACCAGGGTAAGTGCTCTGTGAACAGTTATACTTCATCTGCTGTACAGCTGCAAGTTAAAAAATAAAACAATAGCCAATCAGCATGCTGTGATCTCATGAGATTTCACTGAAATCTTGTGATATTTCATGGTAAGCTTCTTTAAACTGAGTAGGAAAATAACATGACTGTCTGCACATGCTAGATGCACACTCCCTTGCCAGTCATGGGACTAACATCCTGATTGGCTGTTTAAAGTGCTTAAAACTTTGGGTATCATGTCCCTTTAATTAATCTTTATTCCATTCTGCTGCTCTGCACACAGCAGTCGTTGCTGCAAGTAGTGATTCTGAGAACCAACTCTAGTGGGTAGAATTTTTCACAACTGCTGTCGCCCACTCTGCTTCCTGCTGCCCAGTTTGACTTTGGAATTATGCGACCCCAGCATCTGAAGGCATTCCTCCTGATTACTGACACTGTGTGATGTACTGTCTGCGTTGTGTGATTGGGTGGAAATGCAGTAAACTATGCGTCACACGGTTGACACATGTGAGTTGACACGGCTATATACACATACACTCAAACAAATCACACACATACCTTACAATATTTCCCAGCGGGAGGTGGACAATCTGTGGTTTGCATGAGCCATTGCAATAAGGCGGGACATTGGTATGATGTGACTGCTATAGAGACAGAATTGTTGGAAAAGTTGACTGTGCTGCCAGTCTGTAGGAGGCTGCATGAAATAATAAAAAGTAACAATAGTAGAATCGGTACCAAAATTAAATAATATGACAGACAAGTAAAACCTGTCTATAGACAGTCTGATGGGGAGTTGAACTCAAAATAATCATAGACATAAGAGATCTTCTTAATTCCACAGGACCTCAATTATATATATAAAGGGAGAAACTTCCATAGTGCATGTATGTAACATACAAATGCCCAGGAATAAAGCAGTATTCACATGAAATAAAGCTACGTTAGCTCTAAGTATAACGACGAAAGCCCAGGTATAATAAAAACAATACCACTTTATTGCCACATATGTGTTTGTTTAAATACTTTAATCGTCACTCTGGGGTCAAAATAACTCTTAGGACACACAACTATTATGTATATATGTATATAGCAAGATATACAAAATACATAAGGTATACAGGCCTCGGCTCTGTCAAAGATCCTTGAAAAAGCCGGAAGCGAAATGTACGTTGAACTTTCAACACCATTATGTCAGGAAGTGGGGCAGACTCTTGCTAAAAGACACTACTATCAGACTGTCTATAGATAGGTTTTTGCTTCTCTGTCATTAATTGGGGTACACAGTGTACTATCATCACGTTTTATTATTTCATTTATTTTATTTTTTGATATTGTACACACTGGTGTTATAGAATGTTATCCACATATATCAGGCTGTATTTTGCATCAGTTTCTTTACAGATAGTTTTTCTTTCATTAGGATTAAACAGGGAATGTTATAATTGATTTTACCAATCATTTTGTTCAGTCAAGTTATGTTTTATATGGCCTGTCACCATTTTGTGGGTGGAGCTTTGTTGGGAGGGTTGAGATCAATGGTAGTTAGTGGGAGGGATTGTGGGTGTGTCTGGGTAATTAATGAGTATGTCTGGGCATTTCATGGGTGTTCTGTAGGGGGGGATAATGCTTTGGGTTTCAAACGTGTCCTCGGGCCTCCCTAACCGGCCAGATTTTAAGGATATCTGAACTAGAGCACAGGTGAAATAATCAGCTGGCTAGTAAAAGTAGTTATTTTACCTATTCTCACTCAAGGCAATCCTGAAAATCTGGCCTGTTAGGGAGGTCTAAGGACAAGTTTGAAAACCAGTGGGCTAAGGGAAATTCTGCAAATATGGACATATAACTCTCAGAGGGACAGCATGACAGAACCAGGGTCTGTCCTGCTTAAATAGGGACAGTTGGGTGGTCTGCAGCAAAGTAAATTCAAGCAGTATGTCCACAGATATTTAGCTCCAAAGTAGCAAAATATTGCATTTTTTATCCATGATAAATACAGGGCTTGCCAATTAGCGTGCCTTTACATAAATAATTACATTGCATAAAATTATCTTTTTAAAAAAATAAATTATTCAAATATACTAAGTTGCACCATAGCACAGCTTTTCTTTTAATATTTATTCTTTTTTTTCTACATTGACTAGAAACTTAAAATACTGTCCATGCAAATAGAATACCAGCTGTGAGTCAGCCACAGCTAAATAACGTCCTTGATGCGTGAGCACTATAATGAATCTTGCTTCTATAATTGAATTTGTCTCATGGGGGAATTTTTCCATAGATATTTAGATTTCTTTTTCTTTCTAGTAGTGTTCTTTTCTCTGCAGAGTAAACAGCTCATTTGCTTATAATTGAAACTGGAGCCAAACTTAAAGGGACAAATTAAACATTTTTTATTGTATATCATTATATGCAATAAAAAAAAAGTTTACTATGTCCCTTTTAAGTTTGGCAGCATGTCAAAAATAGGTTTACTTTAAAAATATTAAAGGAACATAAAAGTGTAAAAATAAAAGTGCCTTTAGGGTTAAATCATCCTGCAAGGCATGGCCTAACTTAGTTTGATACATTGTAGCATGTTAGGGGAGGACTTAGACTTATATATATTTTCCAGGTCTCCATTTTTTCCTGGCTTTCCTCCGCCATCCCTGCCAGGTTTTTGTGTGTACTGTTCATGTTTATTGGGTGGGCGGCACAGAGATGAACATCTTCCTTAGGGTTGACGCAGTTGCTGGTGCATGTGCAATTTTGTACGCCCACGGCTTTAAGTTTTTGCTCCTTGTGGCTGCATGTGGGACACCTAGCGCTACTTGGATCCCTACTGGGGTGGAGTGTTGATTTAGTCATCCTAGCAGGCAGTGTTATTTTTACCAGAGCCTGTTGGAGCGAGGGTCAAGCTATTGGGAGGCGCATGGAATGTAATTTAATGTCTCTTGTGACGCCTCCTTAGAATTTTTTCCTTGGAAAAAGGTTTAGTCATTTCATGCTGCTAAGTTTGTTTGTTAATAAATATGACCATGTATAGGGGCCTATTTATCAAGTCGTCAACCGCAAATACGCTGGAATTCCGCAGCGTAATTGTGGCGAGCCTGATTCCCCTTATTTATCAAAGCCTACAGACCGGCAAAAGTAGAATTTTGTGACGTAACATACGATCCGCCGGTCTCAGTCCGACACAGATCGATGGTTACGTCACTACAGATGTTCCGAATGCAAATTCGGCACTATCTGACTACTTTTGCTACTTATCAAATAACTACCAGGTACGCTCGCCACTATTACGGCCCAGCGTACCTGGTTTTCAATCCCCAGCCCTGGAGGCGGTGGATGCCATAGGAATCAATGGGAGCCTGAAAGCAGCAAAAGCTTATCTTCGCTGCTGCCCGATATCCCATTGATTCCTATGGTATAATAAAAGTTACGTTTACACCTAACACCCTCACATGTACCCCGAGTCTAAACACCCCTAATCTGCCACCCCCTACACTGCCGCCAACTACATTATACTTATTAACCCCTAATCTGCCGCACCGCCACCACCTACATTATACTTATTAACACCTAATCTGCCGCCCCGACACTGCCCCCACCTACATTATACTTATTAACCCCTAATCTGCCGCCACCGCCGCCACCTACATAAAAGTATTAACCCCTATCCCGCTGCTCCCAGAGCCCACCGCAACTAAATAAAGTTATTAACCCCTAAACCCCTGACCTCCCACATCAGTACCACTTACTAAACATATTAACCCCTAAACCGCCAGCCCCCCCACATCGCCATAAACTAAATTAACCTATTAACTCCTAAACCTAACAACTCGCTAACTTTATATTAAATATTAACTCATCCCTATCTTATAATAAATTTAAACTTATCTTTAGATTTAAAGGGAGACTGTACCCAAAATTTTTCTTTCGTGATTCAGATTGAGCATTACATTTTAAGCAACTTTCTAATTTACTCCTATTATCAAATTTTCTTAATTCTCTTGGTATCTTTATTTGAAATGCAAGAATGTAAGTTTAGATGCCGGCCCATTTTTGGTGAACAACCTGGGTTGTCCTTGCTGATTGGGGGATAAATTCATCCACCAATAAAAAAGTGCTGTCCAGAGTACTGAAACCAAATAAAAGCTTAGATGCCTTCTTTTTCAAATAATGATAGCAAGAGAACAAAGAAAAATTGATAATAGGAGTAAATTAGAAAGTTGCTTAAAATTGCATGCTCTTTCTGAATTACAAAAGAAAAAAAATTGGGTTCAGTGTCCCTTTAAATTAAACTATATTAAACTATTAATTAATCTACCCTAACTTTTATAATAAAATTACATTAAACTATATTAAACTATTAATTAATCTACCCTAACTTTTATAATAAAATTAAATTAAACTATTAATTAACCTACCCTATTATAATAAAAATACATTAAACTGTATTAAATTAATGATTAATCCAACTTATCTTTTAAACTAAAAATACATTAAACTATATTAAAATAATAATTAATCTAACCTCTTTTATACTAAAATTACATAAAACTACAAATGAAATTAAATTTACTATATATTTTAACCCTACTCAAATAATTTAAATCTACACTAAAAAATTACAAAGTTACAAAAAACTAACTAAGTTACAAAAAATAGCAAACACTAAGTTACACAAAAAATAAACACTAAGTTACAAAAAATAAAAAAGAAATGATCAAAGCTTACACCTAATCTAAGGGCCCTATGAAAATAAAAAAGCCCCCCCAAAATAAAAATAAAAAACCTAGCCTACAATAAATTACAAATAGCCCTTAAAAGGGCCTTTTGGGAGGGGAGGACCTGGACAAACATGGTGGCAGTCATGTAAGGTGTGAGCTCCGGGTGTAGTACTGAAAGAAAGTGGGTACTGTTGAAAATAATAAGCAATATCTGTCTCTGTTTTCTGCACTGCCTTTTGAGGTCTGAATGGGTTAATTTGTATGTGGGCATTATTAGTCAGGAGCGGCCACTCTGGTTAATGGGGCCATAAAATGTAGCTAGTTCTGAGTGTGTCTGTTTATTTTTTCTCAATCTAATCTTTTTCTATCCTTGTTTAAGTTCTTGCATTCCAACTAGTATCAGTAAATACTTAAATCCTGGCAGGCCAAATGTATGAATGTATGAATGTATGTACACAACTCATTGTAAACATTGGGAATGTATCTAGTTCATCCCTGACCTTTGTTTTTTTATGTATTGTCAAACACAATTCTGATAGAACTGTTATTTACTTATGTTGTAACCATATTTGTTAAAACCCTTGCATTTTTTAGCTAGCTAATCATAAACTGTAAATAGCATAGATGTGGAATGTATAAATACCTGGGAAGGGGAATGACCCCCTCAGAGAAAAACTTTGTATTGTTTCTCTCCATACTGCAGTGTGTAATCAATAAACAAACTCTTTTTAACCTGTCTTGGTCTGAAGAAATTATTCAGTCCAGGGTGAGTATATCACCAACAGTACACAACCTCCAAAAGCTAACAGGTCTGTTTCAAATCACAATAGGACCTCCATAATAGCAAACCTTAGCTTACAATGGGATCGCAAAACCGCTACTAAAGGAGATCAAAGAGGAGAAGGATCACACACAGCACAGAGAGAGACAAAAAACTCTGCTCCGATTCAGCGCCAGAAAAACCATCTTAATACTAAAACTACAGCGATGGGTAACCAATTATACAAAAGCAAGAAATCCAGTAAGCACATGGGCGATACACATGTTTATTAATAATAGAAGCACAGGGGTTAAAAACGCTGAATAGCCAAGTGGGAATTAACAAAGATGGCGACCGGACTAGAATCCTAACAAACATCTGAATAGCACAATGCACTAAGAATTTAAGATACAAAGCTTAAGAGAAACAATTAATAAGACGGAACATAAACAAATCAAAGACTATCTTATGGGGACAGTGAGACATGTATACACTCTTTAACAATCCCATTTACCGGAAGAGTTACACAGCACAATAAAGGATAGTGCGGGAGAGACGGATAATAATAATAAAATTACAGAGAAAATAAAATAAAAGCCTGCACTTCTCTCAACATCATAACTTTTCTTCGGTCATTAATGGCTAGATTTAGAGTTCTGCGGCCAAAGGGGTGCGTTAGCTACGCTGGCTTTTTTTCCCCCGCACCTTTTAAATACCGCTGGTATTTAGAGTTCACAGAATGGCTGCGTTAGGCTCCAAAAAAGGGAGCATAGAGCATATTTACCGCCACTGCAACTCTAAATACCAGCGTTACTTACGGACGTGGCCAGCTTCAAAAACGTGCTCGTGCACGATTCCCCCATAGAAAACAATGGGGCTGTTTGAGCTGAAAAAAAACCTGCAAAAAAGCAGCGTTCAGCTCCTAACGCAGCCCCATTGTATCCTATGGGGAAACACTTCCTAAGTCTGCACCTAACACCCTAACATGTACCCCGAGTCTAAACACCCCTAACCTTACACTTATTAACCCCTAATCTGCCGCCCCCGCTATCGCTGACCCCTGCATATTATTATTAACCCCTAATCTGCCGCTCCGTACACCGCCGCAACCTATGTTATCCCTATGTACCCCTAATCTGCTGCCCTTAACACCGCCGACCCCTATATTATATTTATTAACCCCTAATCTGCCGCCCCCAACGTCGCCTCCACCTACCTACAATAATTAACCCCTAATCTGCCGACCGGATCTCACCGCTACTATAATAAATGTATTAACCCCTAAAGCTAAGTCTAACCCTAACACTAACACCCCCCTAAGTTAAATATAATTTAAATCTAACGAAATAAATTAACTCTTATTAAAAAAAATAATCCTATTTAAAGCTAAATACTTACCTGTAAAATAAACCCTAATATAGCTACAATATAAATTATAATTATATTGTAGCTATTTTAGGATTAATATTTATTTTACAGGTAACTTTGTATTTATTTTAACCAGGTACAATAGCTATTAAATAGTTAAGAACTATTTAATAGTTACCTAGTTAAAATAATTACATAATTACCTGTAAAATAAATCCTAACCTAAGTTACAATTAAACCTAACACTACACTAGCAATAAATTAATTAAATAAAATACCTACAATTATCTACAATTAAACCTAACACTACACTATCAATAAATTAATTAAATAAAATACCTACAAATAAATACAATGAAATAAACTAACTAAAGTATAAAAAAAAAAGAACTAAGTTACAAAAAATAAAAAAATATTTACAAACATTAGAAAAATATTACAACAATTTTAAACTAATTACACCTACTCTAAGCCCCCTAATAAAATAACAAAGACCCCCAAAATAAAAAAATGCCCTACCCTATTCTAAAATTAAAATAGAAAAGCTCTTTTACCTTACCAGCCCTTAAAAGGGCCCTTTGCGGGGCATGCCCCAAAGAATTCAGCTCTTTTGCCTGGAAAAAAAACATACAATACCCCCCCCCCAACATTACAACCTACCACCCACATACCCCTAATCTAACCCAAACCCCCCTTAAATAAACCTAACACTAAGCCCCTGAAGATCTCCCTACCTTGTCTTCACCACGCCGGGTTCACCGATCCGTCCACCGAAGTCTTGATTGAAGCCTCCGAAGTCTTGATCCAAGCCCAAGCGGGGGCTGAAGAGTGACGTCCATCCTCCGGCTGAAATCTTGATCCAAGCGGGCAGAAGAGGACATCCGGACCGGCAAACATCTTCATCCAAGCCGCATCTTCTATGTTCTTCAATCCGATGACGACCGGCTGATCTTCAAGACCTCCAGCGCGGACCCATCCATCTTCACCGACGACTTCCCGACGAATGACGGTTCCTTTAAGGGACGGCATCCAAGATGGCGTCCCTCGAATTCTGATTGGCTGATAGGATTCTATCAGCCAATCGGAATTAAGGTAGGAAAATTCTGATTGGCTGATGGAATCAGCCAATCAGATTCAAGTTCAATCCGATTGGCTGATCCAATCAGCCAATCAGATTGAGATTGCATTCAATTGGCTGTTCCGATCAGCCAATAGAATGCGAGCTCAATTTGATTGGCTGATCGGATCAGCCAATCGGATTGAACTTGAATCTGATTGGCTGATTCCATCAGCCAATCAGAATTTTCCTACCTTAATTTCCGATTGGCTGATAGAATCCTATCAGCCAATCGGAATTCGAGGGACACCATCTTGGATGACGTCCCTTAAAGGAACCGTCATTCGTCGGGAAGTCGTCGGTGAAGATGGATGGATCCGCGTTGGAGGTCTTGAAGATCAGCCGGTCGTCATCGGATTGAAGAACATAGAAGATGCGGCTTGGATGAAGATGTTTGCCGGTCCGGATGTCCTCTTCTGCCCGCTTGGATCAAGGCTTCAGCCGGAGGATGGACGTCACTCTTCAGCCCCCGCTTGGGCTTGGATCAAGACTTTGGAGGCTTGGATCAAGACTTCGGTGGATGGATCGGTGAAACCGGCATGGTGAAGACAAGGTAGGGAGATCTTCAGGGGCTTAGTGTTAGGTTTATTTAAGGGGGGTTTGGGTTAGATTAGGGGTATGTGGGTGGTGGGTTGTAAATGTTGGGGGGGGTATTGTATGTTTTTTTTCCAGGCAAAAGAGCTGAATTCTTTGGGGCATGCCCCGCAAAGGGCCCTTTTAAGGGCTGGTAAGGTAAAAGAGCTTTTCTATTTTAATTTTAGAATAGGGTAGTGCATTTTTTTATTTTGGGGGTCTTTGTTATTTTATTAGGGGGCTTAGAGTAGGTGTAATTAGTTTAAAATTGTTGTAATATTTTTCTAATGTTTGTAAATATTTTTTTATTTTTTGTAACTTAGTTCTTTTTTATTTTTTGTACTTTAGTTAGTTTATTTCATTGTATTTATTTGTAGGTATTTTATTTAATGAATTTATTGATAGTGTAGTGTTAGGTTTAATTGTAGATAATTGTAGGTATTTTATTTAATTAATTTATTGCTAGTGTAGTGTTAGGTTTAATTGTAACTTAGGTTAGGATTTATTTTACAGGTAATTTTGTAATTATTTTAACTAGGTAGCTATTAAATAGTTATTAACTATTTAATAGCTATTGTACCTGGTTAAAATAAATACAAAGTTGCCTGTAAAATAAATATTAATCCTAAAATAGCTACAGTATAATTATTATTTATATTGTAGCTATATTAGGGTTTATTTTACCGGTAAGTATTTAGCTTTAAATAGGAATAATTTATTTAATAAGAGTTCATTTATTTCGTTAGATAAAATTATATTTAACTTAGGGGGGTGTTAGGGTTAGAATTAGCTTTAGGGGTTAAAAAATTTATTAGAGTAGCGGTGAGCTCCGGTCGGCAGATTAGGGGTTAATGCTTGAAGTTAGGTGTCGGCGATGTTAGGGAGGGCAGATTAGGGGTTAATACTATTTATTATAGGGTTATTGAGGCGGGACTGAGGCGGATTAGGGGTTAATACATTTATTATAGTAGCGGTGCGGTCCGGTCGGCAGAATAGGGGTTAATAAGTGTAGGTAGGTGGCGGCAACGTTGGGGGCAGCAGATTAGGGGTTAATAAATATTATGTAGGTGTCGGCGGTATTAGGGGCAGCAGATTAGGAGTACATAGGGATAACGTAGGTGGCGGCGGTGTACGGAGCGGCAGATTAGGGGTTAAAAATTTTTAATAGAGTGGCGGCGATGTGGGGGGCCTCGGTTTAGGAGTACATAGGTAGTTTATGGGTGTTAGTGTACTTTAGAGCACAGAAGTTAAGAGCTTTATAAACCGGCGTTAGCCCAGAAAGCTCTTAACTTATGACTTTTTTCTGCAGCTGGAGTCTTGTCGTTAGATTTCTAACGCTCACTTCAGCCACGACTCTAAATACCAGCGTTAGAAAGATCCCATTGAAAAGATAGGATACGCAAATGGCGTAGGGGGATCTGCGGTATGGAAAAGTTGCGGCTGCAAAGTGAGCGTTAGACCCTTTCCTGACTGACTCCAAATACCAGCGGGCGGTAAAAACCAGCGTTAGGAGCTTCTAACGCTGGTTTTGACGGCTACCGCCAAACTCTAAATCTAGGCCTAAGTAAATTGGAGGAATCAGGTGTTAATATTGGACAGAATACACAGTCAGAAGAAGGAAGCTAACACTCCCAAGTTTAAGGGAAGTAACAGCTCAAGATAAATTACTTCTATCCCCTCACTAAATAAAAACTACAACTTTTCTTGTAAAAGTACCATAAACCCTATACTAAAGTCCAAGAGCTGCATCAGTGCACTTTCAGCTCCATCACCTATAAATACATGTCAGCAAGGAGATAAAATAAAATAATTACGCCAGGTAAACCTGCAGCGGCGAATCTCTTCTTTAAATCATCTAAAAGTGATAAAGTAAAGGAAATGGAGACTAATATACATGAAGAAGAGATAGATACTGAGTTGGAACCACAGTCACCTAGCGTGAATGACATCCCTGTTACAAAGGGCGACTTAAGAAATCTAGTATCCAAACAAGATATAACTATACATTTTAACAAGATGTGGGAAAAAATAGACTCATTCCAAAATACAATAACAAGCAGTCTTGCTGAAATTAAACAAGATATACTGGAGCTTGGAATGAGAGTGGAAACACTTGAAGAAAAGAATGAATCTATGGAAGAAGATATCACTAATATCACGCATCAATTGACAGATCAACAACAAGACATAGCTAATATTAAATAATATAAAAAGATGGAAGACTTGGAAAATAGAAGCAGGAGGTGTAATATTCGCCTAAAAGGTGTTCCAGAATCAATAGCTGCAACAGAGCTAAACAAGTATTTGAGACACCTATTCCAAGCCATCACAGGGTCATCTGAAGAAGGAAAGTTCCAAATGGAAAGGGCTCATAGAGCTCTGAGAGCAAAGCCAAAGGACGGGGAACCTCCAAGAGATATTATAACCAGACTATTCCGCTTCCAGGAAAAGGAAGAGATAATGGTAGCAGCTAGAAAAAAAACAACTTTTAAATTCAAGGGCTCTATAATACAATTTTACCAGGACTTATGTCTTAGGACTCTAGAGAAACGCTCTGCCTTGCGCCCACTAACACAATTACTAAGGAAGAACCAAATAATGTATAGATGGGGATTCCCCTTTGCACTTCATATATTCCATGAAGGTAAAACTACCACAGTGAGAGATAGAGAAGACACTCCAGAGACCTGCCAACAACTCAAATTGGAATGCCCAGAATTGCGAAAAAAGTCAGCAAGACTACAGAAGAAGGCCACACAGACAACAGTAAGGCACCTCTCAAACAGAACATTGGACAAAGGTCCCAAAGAAAAAACAGAAACCTTGAAGAATGGAGATGACAGAAACCAAAGTTCAAGATATCCTTTTATTTTCTTTCGCCCTTTCAGCGAAGTGGGATTTACTTATCCCCAGAATATACCATCTTCAAATTCCTCAACACTCTGGAAGAGGAGACATAACATAGATGAGTATCTGAGTATCAATCTACAGGGTTGACTTTACACGAGGTATCTAACTGGACATATTGGTGTAAACTTTGTGCTACATATATTCATTTTATACAAAAGATAATGGGTAGTTGGATTAAGTCCAATACCCAAATCAGATTTAGTTAACTCCTTCACCATCTACCCCTACAACTCGTGTTTAGACCATATACCTTATACTCACTTTCAATAATTTAAAGTTGTTAGTAACATTATATCTTAGGAAACTACAATCCCGATATACTGGTTGAAGTTATGCAAATATGTTATTGGGAAAAACACTGTTATAATATACAGTTGATTACTGTTGTTTATTTTTTGGTTGTTTTGTTTTGTTGTCGAGCAGCAGAGAGGAAAGATTCTCCATTAGAAAACCATACATGAGAGAGCCAAAAATTTTGCAACATCACAAAGAGAGATATCAATCAGATTATATATTTATTAGTCAAATGCTACTTCCCAGTTTGAATAGTTCTACAATTCATACTTGTGTCTGGTCAGACCATTCCATTATCCAGATACAAATAGGGGGTCTAGTTAATATATGCAGACAGAGATCATGGACTTATGACCCGAATCCAATGAAACAACCCGATCTATATGACAAAATTATGCGTAATTTAACAGAATATTGGAAGATAAATACAACCCAGGAGACAACTCCAACGAACACTTTTGCTGCCCATAAACCATATATAAGGGGGTTATTAATTAAGGAAACTGGAAAACCAACACAAAAACACACTATCCTCAGAGGTTTTAGATAAGCTGACATGTAAGCGGCAAACATTAGCTAAGATTCTAAATGAGAACTCCCTTAGAGCTATGCACAAGATGAAGACTCAGTACTTCATATTTGCCAATAAACCGGTCAGATTTCTAGCCCATAAATTAATGGAAAGTACGCTATACAACAACTCCAGAAAACTGACGGTACACTGGCATCTCATCCTCAGGACATTACAGACTGTTTTGCACAATATTATGAATCCCTTTATGATGGGAAAAAGGTCCAACACACCACTCAGACGAAGGCGCTTATGCACTATTTTCTACAAAAAGCTGATCTCCCGAAACTAGATAATGCAGACATTGAAGCCCTAAATACAGAAATTACAATAAACGAAATCGTCCTAGCAATAAAAGACCTTAAAATAGGCAAAGCTGCAGGTCCAGACGGGTTCTCGGGGGAATATTATAAATTGTTTAAAAAAAAATTTGATCCCACATTTACACAAATTCTGTAATGACATTATGCAAGGTACTCAGATTCCACCGGATATGTTACAAGCCAAAATAGTGGTTATACCCACCAGAGAAAAATCCCCAAAATTGTAAAGACTATAGGCCGATCTCACTAATTAACCAAGACTTAAAAAATAGACTCAAATTATACCTGCCCTCCCTGATACACCCCGACCAGGTAGGATTCATAAAAGAAAGGGAGGCCCCAGATAATGTAAGACGCACGGTGTCTCTAGTAGAGTACTTGGTGGGGACAAAAACGCCTTCTCTGCTCCTATCTCTGGATGCGGAGAAGGCGTTTGATAGGGTCGACTGGGAGTATATGCTTGAGACACTAACTTACATGGGATTTAAAGGACACTTCATGACGGCTATCAAAAATGTATATTCGGTCCCAACAGCAACAATTAGAGCTGCAGGACATTAATATAGGTCAATTACAATACTAAACGGGACCCGTCAGGGGTGTCTGCTGTCTCCTCTTCTATTTGCACTTAGTATAGAACCTTTAGCAGCCTGCATCAGGAGGGCAGCGGACATTACTGGGGTCAGAATCAATACAGAGGAATACAAACTCACGCTATTCGCAGACAACATTTTGCTCACTTTGAAAAAACCTCTAAGATCCCTACCTCATTTGTATCAAGTCATAGAGGAATTCTCAAAAATCTCGGGATTCAAAATTAACCCAGATAAATGTGAGGCTATCTCATTGACATTACCACCACACACATGTAAGCTGATTGAAGCGAATTTTGACTTTACGTGGGCTAAAAATTCTATCAAATATCTGGGAGTTAATATAACAAACACACTGGAGGGACTATATAAGGCAAATTACACAGCAATTTTTAAGACCGTAAGGAAGAGGGGATGTTTCTCTTGGTATGGTAGATTATCAATTATAAAGATGAATATTCTCCCGAGAATACTGTATCTATTCCGGGCACTACCAATTAAAGTCCCACAAAAGGATCTAGGAGATCTACAATCAGATCTAATCAGGTTCCTACAAGGATCCAAAATGGCTAGAATAGCCTCCCAACTTCTAAAACAGCATAAACAAATGGGGGGAGTGGGGTTACCCAACCTGCTGGATTATTACCAAGCGGCTAGGTTAGCACAATTTACACTGATGAGCAAAAATTGTCAAGGAATAACCTGATCTAAAATTGAAGTGGAAATAGCAGGGGTGAATGGCCCAGCAGAGGTTATTTGGAACAATGCAAATATAGCAAACAAACCATTATATAAATTGAAGGTAACAGAGGAATCCAAACACATGTTGAAATCCCTTACATCCTCTCTAAATCTAATACCTAAAGGCACTCAGATCATACCAATAGGAGCCATACTTCTCTCGGAATTAGTAAATGGGAGAATAAGGGTTTCTATAGAGTTGCGGACTTTCTAGACAAAGGAAAATTGATTACATATACCCAAATGAGAGATAAACTCCAACCAGAAACTCTACACTGGTTCTTGTACCTTCAGATATCCAATGCAATACACAAATATAGACAGCATAATCCAACACACCCATACACCAAGTTAGAAGAATTATTGCAACACCAGGTAGAAATAAAAATCTGATTTCAAAGCAGTACCTGACAATACAGGACGCTAAAAAAGACACAAAAATGATGCTCCATGAGAATTGGGAAAGAGACTTAGGCGAATTATACGATAAAGATAGATGGACACAAATTCTCTCTAGGATTACTAAAGGGCTGATATGTGCAGATCTTATTGAAAATTCTATCAAAACATCTTACAGATGGTATCTCACACCTATAAAAACTGCACATTATACATCGCAGAAAAGTAGACTCTGTTATAGGGGTTGTACAAAAATTGGAAACTATATACACATGTGGTGGGAGTGCTCGAAAATAAAACCAATCTGGGACAAATTATCTAAATTTATAAGTATTTTACTGGATAAATCTATAATGCTATCAGCGGCCCAAGCCCTCTTGCATATATCAGATGAATCCTTGAATCCAGCTACCAATGTATTTATCAATATACTTTGTACAGCCACAAGGATCTGCATAGCTAGACATTGGATATTAGGTTCACCAACCTGGTCGAAAGTGATTAACAAACTAGATAATATATACGCTATGTCAGAATCCGCTTCATGGATGCAAGATACTGCAGCACATTTCCAAAAGATTTGGGTACACTGGATAATGAATAGGGATAATTATGAGGTACAGGGGGATTGAGTTTTCATGTAGCTACAACCAGGATAATGAGACTCTCTTGAGATTGCCAGAACTAGTTAATTTATGGAGAATTTATAAATGTATTAGAGATAATTTAATGGATCTCTCTCTGCTCGACGGAAATGTTTAAGGGTTAATGATTAATATAAGTTTATTTTTGTATAGTTATAAAAGTTTGAGTTCAATGTTTTAAATTAAAAAAAGAAAGAAAAAGAGACTTCGGACAACTACGTTTTACACAATGAATCTAAATGTGACCCCATCTGTTCTGTGAGCCTGTAGGCAGTTTGAGAAGGTAGGAGTTTCTCCTTATACACTATGGACTATCAGAGTTTTTAAAAGCAATGGAGGTACCCCGAAAAAGCCAGAAGGATATACATACAGATAAGGGATTGTTAGGATATGTTAGCCTTACCGACGCCATCTTGTTTTAGTTGCCATTTTGTCTTAGGCATCCATCTTGTCTAAGAAAGGTTTATTATAACAGTTTATTATGGAGTGAGAAATATGCTGATGTTAGGGAGACTTGCATAGCTAGAATGGCCCTGGGAATGACCCTGACGATGTGCTTGGATGCACTGTTATCTCTACAAAGATGTCAAATGGCCTTGATTTGTGTTGGGCTATGAGGCTCAGATTTACTGTTACCTGAAGTTAGGTATTTCTGTAGAAATGACTCCCTAACAATCCTTTCTACCAATTATATTTTAAATGAGCTTCTTTGTTCTTGCAGAAATACTATGTAAGATGATGTAGTTATGAACACGTCACTGTTTAACCCCATATGCTGTAACTATCGCCTATAAAAAGTGGTGTTCATCTTCTAATAAACAAAACAGATGTTAGACTGATTGCTGCGTGGTCTGATTCCTGTTATCTGGTATATCCCATCAAGTAACCCATTCATTTCCAGGTGACAGTGTACGATCCAGGCCAAGTGCTGATTGACACTCTCCCCCCCTGAAAAAAAACACATCTCACAATTCTGGTGTCAGATCGTGGGATTCGCACTGGGTAAGTAGATAAGTATTTTTTACTATACTTTTCACTCTGTGAATCTGAACCTAAATTTTTTTTATAATAGGTGTTGGTGATATATATATATAAAGGGTTAAGGGGTTCCTGCAGTAAAGGCGCAGGTTTGCGGAGGTTCAAGTCCTGCCGGCATTTGTATTAACCCCTCTAGACAGGTTTAAAGTCCTGCTAGTCTAGACAGGTTATAGTCCTGCTAGAGCGCGAGTACGGCACAAAAGTTAGCGTGCATTTGACGGGGGGTTTAAGTCCCCCGTGCAGAGTGGCAGCGCTGTGTTACGGTGAGTTAGAGTCTCACCTGTGTAGAAGTTTTCCCTATATATTCCTATAATAGAGTTTCAGTTACCTATCACTGGAATTGAATTGGTATTTGGTTCTGCTTTTGCTTGATTGCTTATGCTGATACAGCCATATAACTGTGCTGTGCTATGCTGTGCTGTGCTTAAGAATATTAAAGTAATTGCTGCTCTTATTGTGTTGTTAAAAAATGGGGTCTGCTCATAGCAAAATATTGATAATAATACATAGAGAAGAGGAGAATGTTATTGCATTTTTAATGTCTACGAAAGGGGTTAACAGTTTCATATCAAGACAGGGAGCTGTGCAATTCAAGCTTTCAGTGATCACAGCTCTGTAGATTCAGCTAGAAAGTTATGGGCAAAGAAGGGGGGCCACCAAGCGCACACACCAGATCACATATTCAGAGAACAGAAAAAAAAAACTGTTACAGAAGCTCCATTTGTAAAACTCTTTCTTTTGTTGTATGTGTGTTTGCAGTAACGAAACAGAGATTCTGTGTATTTTATGTGTAATGAGTGTTGGTCTGTCGTTTCTCACTGTGTCTTGTATGGCGTGTAAAAAGATTTACTCTACACCAAAAGATCTGAGAATGTATTATCCTGTCTAAAATTTGTTTGTCTCAATCTGTTGGGAAAATGGCCATTGCTTGCAAATTCAGACACTTTCAGATACATTTTAAATTTGGTGGAAAGGCAATCTTATTGTATTCCTAAATATCTTTGGTATGTTAAGAAATATATGTTTTCCTGAAAGAAAGAGACTGTTAATGTGTTTTCTGTGTCACTAAAAGTTTGATGTATGTTGAAATTGCTTTAGAATAAATGTTGGGAGTGAATTTATGGTATGCAAGTTGATATGAGCTGGTGTGTGTGTATCGCTGAAAAAATGACCTTGGTGCATTTTTCTTTCTGAATGGTAATTATTCAGGCTAGTTTCTTAGCTAAGAAATCGAACATTGCAATGAGGAATTTTGAAGTGTTATTGTTGTAACTTGATTTTAAAGTCAAATGTATGTTCTTAATTATGTGTCTTATTAATAACATTTTTTAGTTTAAGTGATATTTGTTTTATACAAATAAAGACTCTCCACCTGTTGCGGCATATAAATATATTGTTTTTGCAAGTGAACTAATTAAGGCCTAGATTTAGAGTTGGGCGGTAGCCGTGAAAACCAGCGTTAGAGGCTCCTAACGCTGGTTTTAAACTACCTCCGGTATTTGGAGTCATTAAAAAAAGGGTCTAACGCTCACTTTTCAGCCGCGACTTTTCCATACCGCAGATCCCCTTACGTAAATTGCGTATCCTATCTTTTCAATGGGATTTTTCTAACTCCGGTATTTAGAGTCGTGTCTGAAGTGAGCGTTAGAATTCTAACGACAAAACTCCAGCCGCAGGAAAAAAGTCAGTAGTTAAGAGCTTTCTGGGCTAACGCCGGTTCATAAAGCTCTTAACTACTGTACTCTAAAGTACACTAACACCCATAAACTACCTATGTACCCCTAAACCGAGGTCCCCCCACATCGCCGCCACTCGTTTAAATTTTTTTAACCCCTAATCTGCCGACCGCCACCTACGTTATACTTATGTACCCCTAATCTGCTGCCCCTAACACCGCCGACCCCTATATTATATTTATTAACCCCTAACCTGCCCCCCACAATGTCGCAGCCAGCTACCTACAATAATTAACCCCTAATCTGCCGACCGCAAAGCGCCGCCACCTACGTTATACTTATGTACCCCTAATCTGCTGCCCCTAACACCGCCGACCCCTATATTATATTTATTAACCCCTAACCTGCCCCCCACAACGTCGCAGCCAGCTACCTACAATAATTAACCCCTAATCTGCCGATCGCAAAGCGCCGCCACCTACGTTATACTTATGTACCCCTAATCTGCTGCCCCTAACACCGCCAACCCCTATATTATATTTATTAACCCCTAATCTGCCCCCTCAACGTCTCCTCCACCTGCCTACACTTATTAACCCCTAATCTGCCGAGCGGACCGCACCACTATCATAATAAAGTTATTAACCCCTAATACGCCTCACTAACCCTATAATAAATAGTATTAACCCCTAATCTGCCCTCCCTAACATCGCCGACACCTAACTTCAAACATTAACCCCTATTCTGCCGACTGGAGCTCACCGCTATTCTAATAAATGTATTAACCCCTAAAGCTAAGTCTAACCCTAACCCTAACACCCCCTAAGTTAAATATAATTTTAATCTAACGAAATTAATTAACTCTTATTAAATAAATTATTCCTATTTAAAGCTAAATACTTACCTGTAAAATAAATCCTAATATAGCTACAATATAAATTATAATTATATTATAGCTATTTTAGGATTAATATTTATTTTACAGGTAACTTTGTATTTATTTTAACCAGGTACAATAGCTATTAAATAGTTAAGAACTATTTAATAGCTAAAATAGTTAAAATAATTACAAATTTACCTGTAAAATAAATCCTAACCTAAGTTACAATTAAACCTAACACTACACTATCAATAAATTAATTAAATACAATACCTACAAATAACTACAATGAAATAAACTAACTAAAGTACAAAAAATAAAAAAGAACTAAGTTACAAAAAATAAAAAAATATTTACAAACATAAGAAAAATATTACAACAATTTTAAACTAATTACACCTACTCTAAGCCCCCTAATAAAATAACAAAGACCCCCAAAATAAAAAAATGCCCTACCCTATTCTAGATTACTAAAGTTCAAAGCTCTTTTACCTTACCAGCCCCGAACAGGGCCCTTTGCGGGGCATGCCCCAAGAAGTTCAGCTCTTTTGCCTGTAAAAGAAAACATACAATACCCCCCCCAACATTACAACCCACCACCCACATACCCCTAATCTAACCCAAACCCCCCTTAAATAAACCTAACACTAAGCCCCTGAAGATCTTCCTACCTTATCTTCAACATACCAGGTTCACTGATCGATCCAGAAGAGCTCCTCCGATGTCCTGATCCAAGCCCAAGCGGGGGGCTGAAGAAGTCCATGATCCGGATGAAGTCTTCATCCAAGCGTGGCAGAAGAGGTCTTCCATCCGATTGAAGTCTTCATCCAAGCAGGATCTTCTATCATCATCCATCCGGAGCGGAGCGGCAGGATCCTGAAGACCTCCGACACGGAACATCCATCCTGGCCGACGACTGAACGACGAATGACGGTTCCTTTAAATGACATCATCCAAGATGGCGTCCCTCGAATTCCGATTGGCTGATAGGATTCTATCAGCCAATCGGAATTAAGGTAGGAATATTCTGATTGGCTGATGGAATCAGCCAATCAGAATCAAGATCAATCCGATTGGCTGATCCAATCAGCCAATCAGATTGAGCTTGCATTCTATTGGCTGATCGGAACAGCCAATAGAATGCGAGCTCAATCTGATTGGCTGATTGGATCCATCAGCCAATCAGAATATTCCTACCTTAATTCCGATTGGCTGATAGAATCCTATCAGCCAATCGGAATTCGAGGGACGCCATCTTGGATGACGTCATTTAAAGGAACCGTCATTCGTCGTTCAGTCGTCGGCCAGGATGGATCTTCCGCGTCGGAGGTCTTCAGGATCATGCCGCTCCGCTCCGGATGGATGACGATAGAAGATCCCGCTTGGATGAAGACTTCAATCGGATGGAAGACCTCTTCTGCCCCGCTTGGATGAAGACTTCAGCCGGATCATGGACCTCTTCAGCCCCCCGCTTGGGCTTGGATCAGGACATCGGAGGAGCTCTTCTGGATCGATCGGTGAACCTGGTATGGTGAAGATAAGGTAGGAAGATCTTCAGGGGCTTAGTGTTAGGTTTAGTTAAGGGGGGTTTGGGTTAGATTAGGGGTATGTGGGTGGTGGGTTGTAATGTTGGGGGGGGTATTGTATGGTTTTTTTTACAGGCAAAAGAGCTGAACTTCTTGGGGCATGCCCCGCAAAGGGCCCTGCTCAGGGCTGGTAAGGTAAAAGAGCTTTGAACTTTAGTAATCTAGAATAGGGTAGGGCATTTTTTTATTTTGGGGGTCTTTGTTATTTTATTAGGGGGCTTAGAGTAGGTGTAATTAGTTTAAAATTGTTGTAATATTTTTCTTATGTTTGTAAATATTTTTTTATTTTTTGTAACTTAGTTCTTTTTTATTTTTTGTACTTTAGTTAGTTTATTTCATTGTAGTTATTTGTAGGTATTGTATTTAATTAATTTATTGATAGTGTAGTGTTAAGTTTAATTGTAACTTAGGTTAGGATTTATTTTACAGGTAAATTTGTAATTATTTTAACTATTTTAGCTATTAAATAGTTCTTAACTATTTAATAGCTATTGTACCTGGTTAAAATAAATAAAAAGTTACCTGTAAAATAAATATTAATCCTAAAATAGCTATAATATAATTATAATTTATATTGTAGCTATATTAGGATTTATTTTACAGGTAAGTATTTAGCTTTAAATAGGAATAATTTATTTAATAAGAGTTAATTAATTTCGTTAGATTAAAATTATATTTAATTTAGGGGGTGTTAGTGTTAGGGTTAGACTTAGCTTTAGGGGTTAATACATTTATTAGAATAGCGGTGAGCTCCAGTCGGCAGATTAGGGGTTAATGTTTGAAGTTAGGTGTCGCCGATGTTAGGGAGGGCAGATTAGATGTTAATACTATTTATTATAGGGTTAGTGAGGCGGATTAGGGGTTAATAACTTTATTAAGATATCGGTGCGGTCCGGTCGGCAGATTAGGGGTTAATAAGTGTAGGCAGGTGGAGGCGACGTTGTGGGGGCAGATTAGGGGTTAATAAATATAATATAGGGTTCGGCGGTGTTAAGGGCAGCAGATTAGGGGTACATAGGGATAATGTAAGTAGCGGCGGTTTACGGAGCGGCAGATTAGGGGTTAAAAATAATATGCAGGGGTCAGCAATAGCGGGGGCGGCAGATTAGGGGTTAATAAGTGTAAGGTTAGGGGTGTTTAGACTCGGGGTACATGTTAGAGTGTTAGGTGCAGACGTAGGAAGTGTTTCCGCATAGCAAACAATGGGGCTGCGTTAGGAGCTGAACGCGGCTTTTTTGCAGGTGTTAGGTTTTTTTTCAGCTCAAACAGCCCCATTGTTTTCTATGGGGGAATCGTGCACGAGCACATTTTTAAGGCTGGCCGCGTCCGTAAGCAACTCTGGTATCGAGAGTTGAAGCTGCATTAAATATGCTCTACGCTCCTTTTTTGGAGCCTAATGCAGCCTTTATGTGGACTCTCAATACCAGAGTTATTTTTATGGTGCGGCCAGAAAAAAGCCGGCGTTAGCTACGCGGGTCGTTACCGACAAAACTCTAAATCTAGCCGTAAGGGATTTGTAAATGTGCGGATGTTTGTGTGACTTTCGGTCACGTTCTGGTAAATAAAAAGATTAACAGTTTGATTCAAGTATGTTGTGGGAATAATGTAAGATTCATGCAAGGAGTTAAACACAGGAGAATAGAAAAGACTATATGCTGTATGCTATTAAATTTATCTAAAGTATTTGGGTTTGTTTCTGTTGCAAGTAGAGTAATTCAGTAGAGTTATATAATATTAATTGGTAACATATTACTGTGTAATATTATTTATGCTGTGATGGCTATCATTTAAATATGCAGGTTATGATACAGTAAAGAAGTAGAATTTTAATGGTAAATAAGACAAGTGTCTTAATCATAGCTAGGTTATATATATGTAATATACATGTTATAAATGGTCAGTCCTTAAAGGGACCGTTCAATTATTTGTTATTCCAACTGTGTAGTATAAAAAAGTAGGAAAAATTGTATTTTCAGGTTTATTTGTATATATGAAGTAGTTGCTTTTGTGCTTTTAAATCACATCCTATTACAATGGGTTAAGATTCAGGTTATAGCATATCTCATTGTCCGTATCTGATATTTGTCTGGAAAATAGAACTATTTGTAAAGAATTAAAGGCACTCCATCAGGTGAGATGGATCATTGGGAAAAATTTTAAGGGGACATTTTTGGGCAAACTGTCCTTTTAATCTATTAGTGTAAATTATTATTATTATTATTATTATTATTATTATTATTAGAAAGCTTATTGTTGTTGTATACAATTGTTATATTTAGTCAGAGAGCTGTAAAATGGTTAATATCAAATTATATAAAAAATAAATTAGATCAGATAATTGTGTATTTATTAAAATCTTGGTTATGTAAAAGTATAGACTGGATTCTAGATCTTTTCACAAATTATTTGTGCCAAACATGATTTATTTAACAGTGGGTTTGCACTGTTCATGCAAGCAGGGGCTATATAGAACAGTGGCTGTACCATTATTATCTGACCTTTCCCAGAATATAGTACTTAGGTGTTTGTGTGTTCCTTTGTAAATTTATGGTTAGGGATTTTATTTGTAAATATGCAACTGGAGTTTATTGATCTTCTGAAGTGATTGCATTATTAGTGTGATCTCATAGTATTGTGGATGGTAGAATTTGCAGAACCAGGGCATAGGCGGTTGTTATAGAATTTTAATTATTTGTAGTGTTTTGCTAGTGCTGTGTTTCAGTGAATGTACGTATATGTGTTGAATTTCAGGTGCATTCTGGTTGTTAAAAGTTGGTGCCGGCTGTTAATGTTTTGTTTTGTGGAATGGACAGTTGGTTTTAAGTGTTTTCTCAGAGAATGTTTTGTTTTTATTTTTAGTGAATGTGTTTGGAAGGGTGCTGTATGAATGGAACATTGAATATTGAGGTGTATTATTTGATTTTGCCTGATGTTAAGAATAGTATACTACGGAGTGCATGCATTGTCTTTTTAGTTTGCTGTTATATTGTGTTTGCGTGACACATAGGGTGTTTCACGCGAACAAAGGGGGAAGTTTTGATGAGTAGCAAGAAAATGAACCTAAAATGTTTTTATTTTTCGTCTTAACACAATATTTGTATTTGCAGGATGAGATCATGAAGCTGTATCCAGAGAGTAAAAACACTAACTAAATTATTTTTGAGTTTTTCATAATTTAGGTAAAATCTGTACAGATAAAATTCCATAGTGCACCCTCCAAAATATTGAAGATTGAATGCAAGTAAACCTTTTAAAATAAAGAAATGCCTGGCGCCTAGGTGAAGAAAAGAAAAAAGAAGATAAAAGACCTTTTGTCAAGTTTTTTTTAAACACCATACTGCAGTAAAAGTTGCTGAACTATCTTTGGATCCATTTTTTGCTTTGCATTCTGGTACCAGCCCCAGAACTGGACTCTGGGTAATCTATGACTGTTTCCTATGATGTGTGTCTTCAGAACATAAAGACTATCCTTCTCTGGACTGTGCCTTTCCTGTTGGAATTGAGGACCTGTTAACGCTGTTACAGAGTCATCTACAGTTAAATTAGGGGAGTATTGTTTTAACTTATATACATATATATTTTATATATATATATATATATATATATATATATATATATATATATATTATATTGCTTGTTTTGTATTCTCTTGTAATTGTGTTATTTTTGTTGATCATATTAGTTATAAGAAGTCATATAGCTTTGTCTACAGCAAAGTATGCCTTATTTGTATTAGTACACATTATAGTTTATGTACTTAAACAAAGTAACCCTCTACATAAGTGTAACTCTAAACCTTGCAGTATTGTAACCTATTGAATGGCCCACTGAGTATAGAGAATATGTTTGCACCTGAATAGTTTAAAGAAAATGCTGCAATATCTCAGAATATTTTAGACCCTTCACCCTTGTGGAACACAGTGAGGACACGTCTCAGCTAGAAATTTATATTAATTATACAGAGAAATATTTGTTTAGGGAGTAGCATAATTATAGTTATATTGATGGTATATTTTCTACCTACAATGGCTCTTATTGGATCTGTGTTATGAAAGCAAATGTATTTTTTTCATTTTATTAATTGGTATGGTATCTGCAATTAGAATTTTGTAATTCCAGATGTTTGTCAATGAAAGGAATTATCTTACCATAAGGATGTGTTTACCTTTAAAAGATTTTGTAGTTTTAATAATGTTATGATTGTATTCTTTCCTCATACAGGAGTGTGAGAGAATGTAGGTTGCATAAAATAATTGGTAAACTAGTAGTGTTTATATCAGATAAGGCTGCTGACTATTAAGATCATAGTTGGAGAATTATAAACATTACATATAGTAGCTTTGCAGAATAAAGGAACACTAGGTTATTTTTATTTTTAGTAGTTCGAAGAGAAAGTGTGAAAAAATTAATTTTAAAGAAAATATTTTTATTGATTATTTTACTTTTCATTTTGGTTGCAGGGCCGGCCTTAGCACAAGTTACTTAGCATAGCCATTCAGCCTCTTGATGAAGTCTAGCAGTTTTTACTTGCTTAGTATTCATGAAGTATCATTTAAATTATATATAGAAGCTGTGAGTTATTCTCTGTAAAAGTTTCAATGTATTTAGTTTGTATTATATATCCACAATGTTTTCCTGGTTTTAAATGACACAGGGCAAGTTAAGCTATTAAAGGAATGGTGATGCTTGCAAAAAAGGTGAAAGAAGTTTTGTTTGGATATAATTGTGATTGTATCGGGGGGTGTGCTCATCTTGTGCTGTTTTGTTTCCTTCTTAGACTCCTTCTGACTCGAGTGTCTGCTTGCTATGAGGATCCACTGGCTTTCCTTGTCTACTCCATGAACAAACCATCGGATTTCCAGCATCTACCTGCAGAAGAACACTGGATAAGCACCCCTACTGCAAATGGACTATGGCATTGAAGCAGAGTGTCTGAGGAAGGTGGAGCTCTAAGAGAACAAAGACTGTTCTTAAAGTGATCAGAGGCCACCCAGAGACACTTGTGCTGTTCCAATGTCATGCTTCACTGTGGAGAGTGTACAGAGCAGGAAACTGTCTGAAATATTGGGGGTGCTAGCTATACAGGTTGAGAAATATAGATGCAGCGTTGTTTGGGGGTAGATAGGGGGCTAGTTTGGTCTTTGTGCAGATAGACCAGTAGTTTAATGATGCTGGGAGGTAGACGGAGAGTATTGGAGGGGCCATACCTATGTGCAGTGACAAATTGTGCCCTATTGGCCTATAAAATTATAGCAATAAATGTGAAGACATTTCTCTACAGTATTCTCACATAGATTCATGTTACACCAAAGTATTAGGCTTATATTGTTGTTAAAGGATTTACTAATTTTCTGTGCTTTTCTATTTTATGTTATTCTGTTAGAATAAAAGGGTGGTATGTTAGGATATGTTAGCCTTACCGACGCCATCTTGTTTTAGTTGCCATTTTGTCTTAGGCATCCATCTTGTCTAAGAAAGGTTTATTATAACAGTTTATTATTGAGTGAGAAATATGCTGATGTTAGGGAGACTTGCATAGCTAGAATGGCCCTGGGAATGACCCTGATGATGTGCTTGGATTCACTGTTATCTCTACAAAGATGTCAAACGGCCTTGATTTGTGCTGGGCTATGAGGCTCAGATTTACTGTTATCTGAAGTTAGGTATTTCTGTAGAAATGACTCCCTAACACTCTTTTCTACCAATTATATTTTAAATGAGCTTCTTTGTTCTTGCAGAAATACTATGTAAGGTGATGTAGTTATGAACACGTCACTGTTTAACCCCATATGCTGTAACTATCGCCTATAAAAAGTGTTGTTCATCTTCTAATAAACAGAACAGATGTTAGACTGATTGCTGCATGGTCTGATTCCTGTTCTCTGGGATATCCCATCAAGTAACCCATTCATTTCCAGGTGACAGTGTATTATCCAGGCCAAGTGCTAAAATCCTTTCACTCTGATTGGGTTAGACACTCGGGACTCTAAGACTTTATCTTTTAAGATGAGAAGGTCCTAAGAATGTGGAAGCTAAAACGAGTATGTGTATATTCAATGTAAGAGCATGATGTATAAGATATGATTTATTTTTTCTTTCTGACAATAAAGATTATTTCAATTAAAAAGGCCTTTTGCAGGGCATTACCCCAAAGTAATCAGCTCTTTTACCTGTAAAAAAAAAATACAAATACCCCCCCAACAGTAAAACCCACCACCCACACAGCCAACCCCCCAAAAAAACCCTAACTAAAAAAACCTAAGCTCCCCATTGCCCTGAAAAGGGCATTTGGATGGGCATTGCCCTTAAAAGGGCATTTAGCTCTTTTGCAGCCCAAAACCCTAATCTAAAAACAAAACCCACCCAATAAACCCTTAAAAAATCCTAACACTAACCCCTGAAAATCGACTTACAGTTTTGAAGGTCCGACATCCATCCTCCAAGAAGCTGGGAGAAGTCTTCAGCGAAGCAGCAAGAAGTCCTCCAAGAAGCCGGCCAAAGTCTTCATCCAAGCCCGCAGAAGTCTTCACCCAGATGGCATCTTCTATCTTCATCCATCCAGCGCGGAGCGGGTCCATCTTCAAGACATCTGATGCGGAGCATCCTCTTCTTCCGACGGACTAACAATGAATGAAGGTTCCTTTAAATGGCGTCATCCAAGATGGTGTCCCTTAGATTCCAATTGGCTGATAGAATTCTATCAGCCAATCGGAATTAAGGTAGAAAAAATCCTATTGGCTGTTGCAATCAGCCAATAGGATTGAGCTTGCATTCTATTGGCTATTCCAATCAGCTGATAGAATGCAAGCTCAATCCTATTGGCTGATTGGATCAGCCAATAGGATTGAAGTTCAATCCTATTGGCTGATTGCAATAGCCAATATGATTTTTTCAACCTTAATTCCAATTGGCTGATAGCATTCTATCAGCCAATTGGAATCTAAGGGACACCATTTTGGATGACGTCATTTAAAGGAACCATTATTCGTCGTTAGTCCGTCAGAAGAAGAGGATGCTCCGCGTCGGATGTCTTGAAGATGGACCCGCTCCGCGCCGGATGGATGAAGATAGACGATGCCGTCTGGGTGAAGAGTTATGCAGCCTTGGATGAAGACTTCTGCCGGCTTCTTGGAGGACTTCTTGCCGCTTCAATGAAGACTTCTCCCGGCTTCTTGGAGGATGGATGTTGGATCTTCAAAACTGTAAGTCTATCTTCAGGGGTTAGTGTTAGGATTTTTTAAGGGTTTATTGGGTGGGTTTTATTTTTAGATTAGGGTTTTGGGCTGCAAAAGAGCTAAATGCCCTTTTAAGGGCAATGCACATCCAAATGCCCTTTTCAGGGCAATGGGGAGCTTAGGTTTTTTTAGTTAGGGTTTTATTTGGGGGGATGTTTGTGTGGGTGGTGGGTTTTACTGTTGGGAGGGGTATTTGTATTTTTTTTACAGGTAAAAGAGACGATTACTTTGGGGCAATCCCCCGCAAAAGGCCCTTTTAAGGGCTATTTGTAGTTTATTGTAGGCTAGGGTTTTTTTATTTTGGGGGGGGGTTATTTTCATAGGGCCCTTAGATTAGGTGTAATTAGTTTAAAGCTTTGATAATTTCTTTTTTCTTTTTTGTAACTTAGTGTTTATTTTTTTGTGTAACTTAGTGTTTGTTATTTTTTGTAACTTAGTTTTTTTTAACTTTGTAATTTTGTAGTGTAGATTTAAATTATTCGAGTAGGGTTAGGTGTTTAAATATATAATATATTTTATTTAATTTGTAGTTTTATGTAATTTTAGTATAAAAGTTAGGTTAGATTCATTTTTGTTTTAATATAGTTTAAGGTAATTTTAGCTTAAAAGATAGGTTGGATTAATCATTAATTTAATATAGTTTAATGTATTTTTATTATAATAGGGTAGGTTAATTAATAGTTTAATGTAATTTTATTATAATAGTTAGGTAAGATTAATTAATAGTTTAATATAGTTTAATGTAATTTTAAAGGTAAGTTTAAATTTATTATAAGATAGGGAAGAGTTAATATTTAATATAAAGTTAGCGAGTTGTTAGGTTTAGGGGTTAATAGGTTAATTTAGTTTATGGCGATGTGGGGGGCTGGCAGTTTAGGGTTTAATACATTTATTTAGTTGCGGTGGGCTCCGGGAGCAGCAGGATAGGGGTTAATAACTTTATGTAGGTGGCGGCGGTATATGGGGCGGCAGATTAGGGGTTAATAAGTATAATGTAGGTGGCGGTGGGCTCCGGGAGCCGAGGAATAGGGGTAATAAGTTTATTAGAGTGGTGGTGGACTCCGGGAGCGGCCGTTTATGGGGTTAATAAGTTTATTTAGTTGCGGCATGGTCCAGAAGCGGCGGTATAGGGGTTAAACAGTTTAGTATAGTGGCAGTGTTTAGTGACAGTATACAAATAAGGCTGGGAAAAAGCCGAAGAGCAGCGAGATCGATGACTGTTAGTTAACAACAGTCCGCTGCTCATCGCCCCGTACTTGGTGCGCGGCTTTTTGACAGCTTTTTTGTTAAATTTGGAGAGCGTATTCAGGTCTGCGGCAGCAATGTTAGGCGATGTCAGGTGAGCGTATTGGTGCCGGCGAATGCAACACAGTTGACGGCTTGATAAATAGGCCCCCATAGCCTTCTCCGTTGTTGTGTCTTTATTTGTTATTGTGGGTTGTTATGCTAGGCAATTGCATGAAATGGGTGGGATTTACCCTTAGAAAATACTATGTGTTAGAACAGTGTTTCCCAGCCGCGGTCATCAAGTACCCCCAACAGTCCTGGTTTTCATTATAGCTGAACTAAGAGCACAGGTGAAATAATCATCTGATGGTTGAGAGCAAGTTAGTAACCATGGTTACTGATCAGCTGATTACTTAACCTGTGCACTGGTTCAGCTATAATAAAAACAAGGCCTGATGGGGGTACTTGAGGACCGCGGTTGGGAAACACTGTGTTAGAACATTTAATTATTGTACTATTGCTTTCATATAATGATGTTTAATTCCTGCAAAGGAGTTTTGCTAGTGTTAATAATATGGAACATTATTCAAACATTTTTTTAAACAGCCATTGTAATATGTATTTTTCACAAGTGTCCTATCAAAAAGCGGCAATATGGCAACCCTATGTTAAGAACATAGTTAAAGCTAGAGAAGTAAGGCACTAATAGGACCTAGCTGAACAAATCTGATTAGTCAATTACAAGAGGCATATGTATGTAGCCACCAATCACCAGCTAGCGCCTGAGGCTACCTAGGAATGCTTTTGTAACAAAGGATATCAAGAATGTAAATGAATATTTAACACTTTGATATTGTACTATAAAATGTTTAATTTTTATATATATATATATATATCAAAATATTAAATTATAATATACTTTTATGAATCCTTTTGTACCCGTATACTGTCATTTAATTCTGAAAACTATGGTCTTGCCAGTTCCTATTAAAATGAAATGTAGACTCCAAGCTTAAAGGGACAGTAAACCTACAGAATATTGTGCAGAATTATATGACATTATCTTAGAGCCAACGTTATATAACAAAATATTTCAGATATATTTTATCATGAAGAAGAATTTTGCAGAACGCTGCTCCTGGCTCTACTGAGCGGGTCTTTTTTTTTTCTAAGCGCATTGTGGTACGCTGTCTAGTCACAGCCAGCCTGATCGCGCTACATTCAGTTTAATGGGGAAAATAACAGACCCGCTCAGTAGAGCCAGGAGCGGCGTTCTGCAAATTTCTTTGTGATAAAATATATCTGAAATACTTTGTTATATAATTTGGCTCTAAGATAATGTTATATAATTCTGTACTATGTGCAGATTTATATAACATTATTCTGTAGGTTTACTGCCCCTTTAACACCACTATATTCCACACAGCTATTGGTTGCACACTGCAGTGACCCTTTTATAACTGTCCCTAATTGGCCATAGCAGAGAAGGAAACCTAGGTAATAATATGGCGGTGCACATTGCTTTATGGACACTTAGGGCCTGATAGGTAATAACCAGCATGGGAAGCAATCTCGCAACATTTTTGGGAGCTTTTTTTTGAGCATTAGATTGTAATCTAGGCACCTCTCATTCACATCCTGAACTATGCATAGCAAGGTAAAAAAAGCTCATGTGCCTTTATAAAATTCTTTAAAGGATCTCATACTACTAACAAGACTTTTCTCATCTCAGAGGATAACTTTAGATCATCTCACTAGAGCAGAGAGTAACACAGAGACTTTCAAAACATATGATGAGAATTTGTAAATTCACTGCTGGGTCTAAATGAAATGTATGAAAATATAAAAGAGAAATTGCAAAGCTTAATTGTAATAATACTGAAATTACCCAAGCTAAAGTGTAAAGTAATTTAAAATACAAAGCACAAAGTGTAACAAAACTCATATGCAG
This sequence comes from Bombina bombina, assembly GCF_027579735.1. NCBI lineage: Eukaryota > Metazoa > Chordata > Amphibia > Anura > Bombinatoridae > Bombina > Bombina bombina. The sequence continues at coordinate 66,395,237 of NC_069505.1, forward strand.
TGCTATAATTCAATAGGCTCAACTCCTTGGTTTATTGCATAATATATAATCCTCTTCCCAAAATATAAACCCCTTTATGGTTATTTGAAGTGGTTCAGAGAAGCAAGGTGTAGTTGTTTTCTTTTAAGTTGTGCTTTTGTGCATTAATAAGTACTTCAGAAATTTCTCGGCTTTTACATTTGTGAGACCTTAAATTAAACTTTCATGATTCAGGCATCTTTCTAATTTACTCCTATTATATTTTTTTTCAAATGAAGAAAGCAAGCGAACAAAGAAATATTGATAATAGGAGTAAATTAGAAAGTTGCTTAAAATTGCATGATCTATCTGAATCATGAAAGAAAAAAATTGGGTTTATTGTCCCTTTAATGTGTTCCAGCCCCAATCTTCAGCATTTAGATAATAACTGAATGAGCATACTCAGCTAGCTCCCTGTAGTGCATTGCTGCTCTGGAGTTGATTTTAACTATGTGTTTAACCCATTTACAAGCAGCAGTGCAATAATAAAATGCTCCAATGGATTAGATCATTTTCTTTTTGCATTTTCTGTCCGTTTAAGCTCTGACATTAACTAAAGGTTTTTGCCATTTCCTTTTCTCATTATGTTATATAAATTAGGATCTTATCTTGTAGTATATATAATGAAATACCCAGATGCTTAAGAGCAGCATCTGACAATATAAATCTCCATTTAGAAGTGCTGACAATGAGGCACCTGCGTCTCATTACTGGTTGCAAGATAGACATTAGATCAATCAGTTGCCGTTTTTTGTAATAGCTGATTAAGTGCTACTTTAATTGCAGAAATCACAGCTCTGAACTGATCGTCATGAGGATTAACATCAGGTGGGTCAAGGATCTCCAGCCTTCTGTGGTATAAGCAGAGGGTTTAATTTAGAGACATTACAAGACAGTGTCATTTCGTCTTTTAGGAAATAAACACTGATCGTCCTCTGTGGTGCATTTAAATCCATCTTAACCGGTTATTAGTAGCCATTTCTACAGAAATATTTTTAAATAATTATTTTTATACTGAGTCTTAAAGGGACACTGAACCCAATTTTTTTCTTTTGTGATTCAGATAAAGCATGCCATTTTAAACAACTTTCTAATTTACTCCTATTATCAATTTTTTTTCGTTCTCTTGCTATCTTTATTTGAAAAAGAAGGCATCTAAGCTTTTTGCTTGGTTCAGAACTCTGGACAGCACTTTTTTGTTGGTGGATGAATGTATCCACCAATCAGCAAGAACAACCCAGGTTGTTCATCAAAAATAGGCCGGCATCATTTCAATTCGAACGAACGAATGTATCAAAATTCGTTTTTCGCTGCGCTAGTTATAATCAGGGAGACTGACCATCTCCCATTGGTTAAAGCACCCCACCCAAGCTCAGGTTGGCTCATCATGATAGTGTAATAGAGTTGTGAATATTAAGCCAGGGAGTCTCATTCTATTATGAAGAGTAAAAGCAGGAATGATTCAGCCCTCTGAGGCAAAGGACTGTAGTGTTAGGACCAGTCCATATTGGGGAACCTTGTAATTTGATCACTGGCTAAGCAGAATATGGCCATATTGTGTGACTAAGATCCCAATTTTATTTAAAAAGAATAATTTTCTCTTGATGTTTTTTGCAGGCAATTTTTTGTAGCAGTTCAAAAAATATGTTGTGCTTTTGAAAATAGATGTGCGCCAATCCCTTTTTTGTTTGTGTATGTGTATATATATATATATATATATATATATATATATATATATATATATATATGAGCTCCTGTACATATCTACCAATCAATATGCAGCAAGTTGGTCAGTATTAGACGTGTGCATTCAGAGGTTTTGGATGAATCCGAATGCGGAAAATGGCAGCCACTCACGGCATTCGGCCCTTTTCGGAGCAGATTTATTCTTGTGAAAGTGCAACACACTAAGATCTGGATTTGCACAATGTGTTGAACTTTCACAAGAAGAAATCCAACTCCAAAAAGAGCTGAATGCCACAAGCGGCATCCTTCTTCTGCATTCAGAGGCATCCAAAACCTCCAAATGCACACGTCTAGTCAGTATTTTGCATTCCATGGAACGCACTCCAGACTCCCTGGGGAAGAGGAAAACCTAAAATATTTAAAGATATTAAAAATGATTATACATACTGTAAAAAATTCTAATTTATGTGTGTGTATGTGTATATATATATATATATATATATATATATATTTATATATATTTATATACACACTAGGCGATAAGACTGCCCAAAGAATTACAGAAAAAAAAAAACAAAGCTATCTAAACTATAATTGCGTTTGTAACGCATCCATCGCCGTCAGCAGTTGCGCACACATTCTGAAAAAAATGTTGGATTGCGCGTGCAGCAAGACAGCTTCAGGATCTCCAACTATAAGCTGTAACATAACAGCTGAGAGCTGGAGCTCCTAAAGCTTCAGGCTTCTGACGCATATGGAGCCGGAGGAGAGAGAAGGAGGAAGAGAGCGCAAAAGAGGGGGGAGAGAGAGCAAAAGAGGGGGGAAAAGAATCCACCTGAATGGATTCTTTCACCACCCTGCCTTTTTCGGAATCCACCTGGTGGATTCCGAAAATGTCAGGTGGTTCCGTCAACACAATAGACTGCCCTTCCGAAAATGGCAGGGTGGTTGGGTGGTTCTGTCACCACAATAGACTGCCCTCTGGGCAGGCTTTCCCACTAGTCCAAAATAAAAAAATTAAACCTAAACTAATACCCCTATAAAAATAAACAATACCAGCCAAAATAAAAACACCCCCTAATCTAATACTAAACTACCAATAGCCCTTTTAAATGGATTTTTTTTCCAGCCCAAAAAACACTAATTAAAAAAAAAAAAAAAAAGCCACCCCAAAAAATAAAAAACTTAGACTAAGCCCCAAATAGGTACTCACCGTTCCTGAAGTCCGATGGAGAAGGTCTTCTTCCAGGCAGCTCCATCATCTTCTATCTTCATCCGGAACGAAGGCAGCATGGCGCGGAGCGGAGGTGCGGAGCTGTCTTTCCCGATGCGTGGATCCTCAACAGCGGCGGTCCTTGGTGGCGGCAGTGTGGAGGCTCCTCTCCATCTGATGTCCGTCATACACTGAAGATTGAATGCAAGGTACCGCATTAAATTTGGGGTACCTTGTATTTCCATTGACTGAAATTTTGAAGTCAGCCAATAGGATTAGAGCTACTGAAATGCTATTGGCTGTTCAAATCAGGATCTATAGGAATGCAAGGTACCCCAATAAATATGGGGTACCGTGCATTAAATCTTCAGTGTGCAACAGACGATCGCATGAAGAGGAGCCTCCACGCCGCCGTGGACCACCGCTGAAGATCCGTACATTGGGGAAACCAGCTCCGCACCTCTGCGATACCTTTGCTATAGATGATTTTTTTTTAATTTTTTTATTTTTAAGATTATGGAGTTAATGAGCTTGAAAAACAGCGGAATGCCCTTTTAAAGTTAGGGGGGATTTAGTATTTTTTAAATGTAAAAGAGCTGTTTAACTTAGGGCAATGCCCTACAATAGACCCTTTTAAGGGCTATTGGTAGTTTAGATTAGGGGGTGTTTTTATTTTGGGGGAATTTTTTATTTTCATAGGGATTATGTATAATTTTTTTCATTTTTGATAACTTAGGTTTTTTAGGGGAATGTTAGACTTTTTTAATTTGTAATTTAATGTTAGGATTTTTTATTTTAATTGTAATTTAGTAGTAATTGGGGTTAATTTAGGGGCCGTTAGGTTAGGTGGCTTAGTAAATAAATTAGTTATTTACATTGTGGGGGGGTTGGCAGTATAGGGGTTAATATATTAATAAGGTTTATTTCTCCTACATTGGTGTGTCCAGTCCACAGCTTCATCCTTACTTGTGGGAATATTCTCCTCCCTAACAGGAAATGGCAAAGAGAGCACAGCAAAAGCTGCCCATATAGCTCCCCCTCTGGCTCTGCCCCCCAGTCATTCTCTTTGCCGCTCTGAACAAGTAGCATCTCCACGGGGATGGTAAAGAGTATGTGGTGTTAGTTGTAGTTTTTTATTCTTCTATCAAGAGTTTGTTATTTTAAAATAGTGTCGGTTTGTACTATTTACTCTACAACAGAAAGTGATGAAGAGTTCTGTTTAAAGAGGAGTATGATTTTAGCAGCAGTAACTAAAATCCATTGCTGTTCCCATGCAGGACTGTTGAGCCTAGAGAACTTCAGTTGGGGGGAACAGTTTGCAGACTTTTCTGCTCAAGGTATGACTAGTCCATTTTCTAACAAGACATAGTAATGCTAGAAGACTGTCATTTTCCCTTTTTGGGATCGGTAAGCCATTTTTCTTAGACTCATAACAGAATGAAGGCTTATTAATGGGCTATATACTGGTTGACACTATTGTGGGCTAAATCGATTGATTTATACAATATTTATTGCAACAAAGGATTTCAGACAGACTTCATCTTTGTTTGTTGTTTATTCTGGTAAGAGGAGAGGACAGAAAGCTACTGCTACCTCTCTTTCTTTTTGGCTGAATAGCAACATCCGATTGGCTTATGAGACTGCCGGACGGCAGCCTCCTGAACGAATTACCGCTCACTCTACTAGAGCTGTGGCTTCCACATGGGCCTTCAAGAACGAGGCTTCTGTTGATCAGATATGTAAGGCAGCGACTTGGTCTTCTCTGCACACTTTTGCCAAATTTTACAAATTCGATACTTATGCTTCTTCGGAGGCTATTTTTGGTAGAAAGGTTTTGCAAGCCGTGGTGCCTTCCGTTTAGGTAACCTGACTTGTTCCCTCCCTTCATCCGTGTCCTAAAGCTTTGGTATTGGTTCCCACAAGTAAGGATGAAGCCGTGGACCGGACACACCAATGTAGGAGAAAACAGAATTTATGCTTACCTGATAAATTTCTTTCTCCTACGGTGTGTCCGGTCCACGGCCCGCCCTGGCTTTTTAGTCAGGTTTCAAATTTTTTCTTTCTATACACTACAGTCACCACGGCACCCTATGGTTTCTCCTTTTTCTCCTAACCGTCGGTCGAATGATTGGGGGGCGGAGCCAGAGGGGGAGCTATATGGGTAGCTTTTGCTGTGCTCTCTTTGCCATTTCCTATTAGGGAGGAGAATATTCCCACAAGTAAGGATGAAGCCGTCGACCGGACACACCGTAGGAGAAAGAAATTTATCAGGTAAGCATAAATTCTGTTTTCAATGTGGGGGTTTGTCGGTTTAGGGGTTAAGAGGTTAATTAGGTTTCTTGCAATGTGGGGAGTTGGCGGTATAAGAGTTAATAGGTTAAATAGGTTTATTGCGATGTGGGGGGTTGGCGGTTTAGGGGTTGATATTTTAATTATGTTATTTGCTGATTAGGGGTTAATTACTTTATTGTTTTGCAATGTGGGGGTTGGCGGTTTCGTGTGTTTGTTAATACTTGGTTATATGTTTTTTAGTTGCGGGTGGTTGCGTGTGTTTTTTTTTAGCCTTCGGGTTTGCCTACGCTGCATCCAGGTGGATTCTTTTGGCTGCCTGCGCAGCCAACATTCTTTTGGCTGCCTCACAGCCAACATTCCTTTTGAGGATGCATGCGCAACTGGTGATGGACTCGTTACAAATGCGATTATAGTATGTATAATCATTTTCAATAATTATTAATATTTTTTAATATGTTACATGAAATATTAAAAAAAAAAAGCGCTTTGAGATCATCAATTCTTTATGTGCTCTGATCGACATTGCATTAGCCCTAAAGCGCAAAACATGAATCACTTTATGCATATTTTACATTCCTATGTTCTTAACATAGAAAAAAAATAGATTTTTATTATTATATATATATATATATATATACACAGTATATAATATATATATATATATATATATATATATATATATATATATATATATATATATATATATATATATATATATATATATATATATATACGATAATGTTAATGTAAAATAGATATCTATACCTATATAGCTATAGGAATAGATATAAAGGTATAGGTATGTACAGATGTATGCATTTACAATAAAAATAACATTGTGAAATTTTTAAAACTCCTATCAGCTTAGCGACTTATATGGTGAGAATTCGTTAACACATTCATGATATCACGAGATCTGCAGGTTAGTGATTCTCGGGTTTTACTTGTGCACAAACTTTTTACTTTTAACATGTAATACAAGCACAACCTGACACTGGAAAAAAGATTACTTCTCGCGAAGGTTACGATTGAGCGGGAACACTAAATAGCACACCACTTGTAATTTAGCCCTTCATGGGGAATTTAAAATTGAGTTTACTGTCTCTTTAATTATATGATCGGTTTAATTGTGAAACATGGTATATACATTTGTTTTAATCATTTCAAATGTAATATTTCTTCCTATTATCAATAAATATTATGGAACTCAGGGCGATTTCTGGCTTTGGCGGAAATGTAT
>NC_069505.1:66406685-66466685 GCF_027579735.1 Bombina bombina
GAACCTGTGGTCCATCATCAAATGTGAGATTTACAAGGAGGGAAAACAGTACAGCTCTCTGAACAGTGTCTGGGAGGCTGTGGTTGCTGCTGCACGCAATGTTGATGGTGAACAGATCAAAACACTGACAGAATCCATGGATGGCAGGCTTTTGAGTGTCCTTGCAAAGAAAGGTGGCTATATTGGTCACTGATTTGTTTTTGTTTTGTTTTTGAATGTCAAAAATGTTTATTTGTGAATGTTGAGATGTTATATTGGTTTCACTGGTAAAAATAAATAATTGAAATGTGTATATATTTGTTTTTTGTTAAGTTGCCTAATAATTATGCACAGTAATAGTCACCTGCACACACAGATATCCCCCTAAAATAGCTATAACTAAAAACAAACTAAAAACTACTTCCAAAACTATTCAGCTTTGATATTAATGAGTTTTTTGGGTTCATTGAGAACATGGTTGTTGTTCAATAATAAAATTAATCCTCAAAAATACAACTTGCCTAATAATTCTGCACTCCCTGTATATATATATAAATCCATAAATCCAGTTACAATCATAATATGAAAAAATATTATATACGGGTTCTCAGGTGCATAAAATAAGTTAAAAGGGGCTTTCACATAGAGATACATACATATATGTTAATATACAAAAAGCTCACTTCTATCAGAGTTCGAGTGAGAGCGATTAATAGCTCTCCACTTGTAATCTAGCTCTAGTGTAGAGATTACCCTCCTATCTGACACCTACCACCTGATCCTTACCTGATCCCTCCCAAATAGCTCTCTTCCCTCCCTCACCCCCCCCCCCCCCCCCCCCCCCCCCCCATAGTCACCACCATCTTAGGTACTGGCAGACTGTCTGACAGGATGCAGTTTAAGGATAGTATTTTTAAAAAAAAAATGTAATTTCTGTAATGTAGGGAACCCCCACCCATTTCCCTGATTCCCCCAAAATGTTATCTTACCTGTCTGCTAGTACCCATTTTATAGTTTGTTTTTGTTTTTTTAATTATTTATCAAGTGGTCACTATTTGTATCCCGATCTGCCTTCAAATGGTAAAGTTCTTCCTTTCAATATGAAGGCTGATGCCTTCTGCCTCTGGCTGCAGTCTTAGTTGTCAAAGTTTACTGCGAGGACCGCAGCATGAGGCAGAAGGTTGGACGTACGTACTACATCAACAGGGTACGCTGAGCATTCTTACAAAACTGCTCCCATATAGTGTAACATGTGCATGCTCCTGAGCTCATGCCCCTGCTTTTCAACAAATAATATCAAGAGAACAAAGAAAATTTGATAAAATATGTAAATTAGAAAGTTGTTTAAAGTTGTATGTTCTATCTGAATCACTATTCCTATTTTCTTCTATCATCAAATTCACTTCATTATCTTGGTATTCTATGCTGAAGAGCATATCTAGATAAACTCAAGATTGTGGACATATCTTAAGAGCAATATTGAAGAATTGTTTCAAACAATGTATAACATTGTTCTAAACAGAGTTGTAAGCACTGCTGCCTTATAGCACTCAGGACGTACACACTTCTGAGCATATGTACATATGCTCTTTAACAAAACAACTAAGTATATTTGATAATGGAACTAAATTTATTTTTTTTCTGCTGAATATGGGAACTTTAAATCGTGTTTTTTTATGGCAGTCAAAAAAAATAAAGATGATTACAATTCATCTGGATTGATGTAAACACAACAAAATGTATAATTATACATGACTTATAAAGTGCAAAATGTAACATATACAATTAGTGATGTCCCCTTCACTAATAACCCAGGACCTTCTGCTTCCTTATACAATTGTATGGATTAATCAGGGCTAAAAATTTCCACTAGCCCACTAGCCAGTGGTGACTGAAAATGTAACCGTGACGAGTGAAAGTGAGTGAATATTGGGCTACCTTCTACAAATATTATTTAAAGGGATATTATATATCCATGAAAGGGTAAGTGATATTCCTCTAGGGCTATAGTGACCCCATTAGTGAATAAACTGTTACTTCTGAGAGGGTAAAACCGGGTCAGAGTGAGATTGGAGAGGAAAAGTGAGAGTGGAGAAAAAGAAGAGTGAAGAGATTTGAGAGAGAAAGAATGTAAAGAGAAGGGGGCATATTTATCAAGCTCTGAATGGAGCTTGAGGCCCCGTGTTTCTGGCGGCCTGCAGGCTCGCCAGAAACAGCAGTTATGAAGCAGCGGTCACAAAGACCGCTGCTCCATAACCTGTCCGCCTGCTCTGAGCAGGAGGACAGACATCGCCGGAAATCAACTCGATCGAGTACGATCGGGTTGATTGACACCCCCTGCTAGCGGCCTATTGGCCGCGAGTCTGCAGGGGGTGGCGTTGCACCAGCAGCTCACAAGATTCAGCGAGGTCTGTCGGACCTGATCCGCACTGCCGGATCAGGTCCGACAGACCTTGATAAATAGAGGCCAAGATATGGACTGAGAGGGAAGGGAGGGGTAAAAAGAGAGATTGAAGAGAGGAGGCAGTGGAAAAAGATAGATGAGAGATGATAGTTTATAAAACCTTTTTTCCAGGTCTGCTATGACCTCACATTAATGTCAACACTCTCTGCGTTCTCTCAGTTCGACAATTTCCTTTTTCTGTCAAACTGCTGTCTTCCCCAGAACCCTATTTGATGTTGCTAACTGCTATGCACATATTTTCATAAATTTCTGTATGTAGCATTATTTAATTTATGGTATAAAACAAAAACAATATAAACATATTACGGTACAATAATGTTTCACATTGGCTAAACATTTGCAAAGAGGGGGGGTGGGTTAGTGGGTGTTGTATGGGTGGGTAGAATCAAAAGTGGTGAGTAACATTTTGGGCTTGCTAGTAGTTTAGAGCTTGAAATTTTGAGCCCTGGATTAATTGACCTCTTTCGTGACAGTGTAGCGCCCACAAGTCATTTCACAATTAAAGGGACACTCAAGTCAAAATTAAACTTTCATGATTCAGAAAGAGCACACAATTTTAAGACATTTTAAAATTTACTTCCACTATCACATTTTGCACAATCTTTTAATATACACAGTTTTTGAGGCACCAGCTCCTACTGAGCATGTGCGCAAGCTCACAGGACATATGTGTACTAGTCTGTAATTGGCTGATGTCTGTCACATGGTACAGGGGGCTGGCAAATAGAAGAAAAAATAAATTTATCTGAAAAAAAAATCTACTGCTTTTGTAAAATTCAGAGTAAGTATAAATACATTGGGGCCAATTTATCAAAGGTCTTGCGGACCTGATCCGACAGTGCGGATCAAGTCCGCAAGACCTCGCTGAATGTGGAGAGCAATACGCTCTCTGCATTTAACATTGCACCAGCAGCTCACAAGAGCTGCTGGTGCAACGCCGCCCCCTGCTGACTCGCGGCCAATCGGCCGCCAGCAGGGAGGTGTCAAGATTTCCGGCGATTCCTGTCCGCCTCATCAGAGCAGGCGGACAGGGTTATGGAGCAGCGGTCTTTAGACCGATGCTTCATAACTGCTGTTTCTGGCGAGTCTGAAGACTCGCCAGAAACACAGGCCCACAAGCTCTATACGGAGCTTGATAAATGGGCCCCCTTGTCTTTTTATTATGCACTTGTTAGTTATGCAATTCTACTGTATTTAGTGGTCCATTAAATGCATGTCACTTTACATCCTATAATATAAAGGGCCAGGTATGTTTGTCCAAAGCTGTCATGCACAGTAGAGACAAACATACCTGGCCTTCAGTGATAGAGCAGTGACAGAGGCGTGCACAAGGCAAAACAGAGGCATATGCATAGCAAAGCAGCTCTAATCTACACATTGATTAGAGACAGACTGTGTGCCAGATGGGCGCAAGGAGGCAAAACAGCTGTCATTGAACATCAGTGACAAACAGACCTGGCCGTATGAGAGGGCAGAGAGGGTGGGAGGAAGCGGCCGTGGCGGGGCGGGGGGCATTAGAGAGCGCAAATGAGGGTGGAGAGCAAAAGAGAGGGAGGGTGGAGGAGAGAGAGCAAAATAGAGTGGGGAGAGGAAAGCAAAATAGAGGGGGGAGAGAGAGAGCAAAATAGAGGGGGGGGGGAGAGAGAGAGCAAATGAGAGAGTGGTAGAGAGAGCAAAATAGAGGGGGGAGAGACCAAAAGAGAGGGGGAAAGAGAGAGCAAAAGAGAGGGGGGAGAGAGTAAGTGGTGGGACCGCTGTACTGCAAAATATGTGTACACTGGCTTTAGGACTAGTATTGGACATAATAACCAAATGTTGAAGCACATGAAAGTGATGCAGCATAGCTTTAAAAAGTTGACTAGAAGAAGAGATCCCCTGAACATCTCTATGTAAAAAAGGAAGATATTTTACCTCAAAATGTATTATGTATTCACATCCACTGTAAAGAGACTTTAAGCAGCCAGTCAGGATGCTTTGTCCCAAGACAAGCTAAGGAGTGTGCATCTGTCATGTGCAGGCACAGTCATGTTATTTCCTATTCAGTATAACTTAGTTCTATGAAATCTCATGAGATCACAGCAAAGTCAAAGCATTACCTCAGCACTGCTGATGCTGATTGGTTATTGTGTTTGTTTGTTTTTTCAACTTGAAGCTGGATAGCAGCTGAAGAAGCCCCTGGGAGTGTGGAGTGACGTGAAGGGGCCTTGACCTATGGAGGATGAGGCCCGTTTTTTGGATTGGCTAGTGGGAAAAGGGGGAGTGGCTGGTGCAAGCTGGTGCATATTTAAAGAATGAGCGATATGAGGCAGGTAACAATCTGACAGGAAATTGTTTTGATAGCAGCTCTGTCAGTCGTTGTTGCATGCTTTTTCCCGCTCATTGTTCAGGATGGCTCAGTTGGATGCCCTGCTAGGGCAGCTGAAGGAGGCAGCTGAAAGAAGAGGTCCTACCTGGCTGGAGGAGAGTCTTCATTCCTTGCTGGATCCGGATGTCGGTGAAGTAGAGGTGAAGTCGGCGACGAATTCCAGGTCGGTCAGACATTCCAGGCCACCGGTGAGGTTGGATCTGGATGTCGCGAGGAGTTCCGGTGGTCGCAGGAGAGTGAGTCCAAGTCCAGGTGCCAGGTCGGTGGTGAAGAAGAGGGTGGGTCCCAGCTCCGTGAGTCGTCAGGTTCATTGAATTATTTTCCCTCTTACCGCTTGACCAGTCCTTTGAAATCCCTGAGGATTCTAAAAAGGAGGCATCCAAGAAGAGAGAAAAAAGCGGTACAGGAAGTTGCCAAAAACGTTTACCAATTGGTTCCAAGCGTTTGTTATTTATGCCATTGTGTTGGCAGGCAAGTTTCCGGAACAGGGAGCGGCATTATTTTGCTATTTGGATGAGGTAGCGGCTGCCCAGCGGACTTACGGGGGCATGGCCTGGTGGGCTTACGATGAGCAGTTCCGTCAACGCTTGTCGGTTAAGCCCGAGATGAAGTGGGATGATCGGGATATGGGTTTATGGCTCAAGATCATGACACCGCTCCGATCATCCCAGCTTTTTTGTGGGGTAGCCGGCGGGTCGCCTCAGGGTGGGTCGTCGGCAGCAGTCAGAAAGGGGTTCTGCTTCTCTTTCAATGAGAAGGGGTGTAAATGGGGTTCAACTTGTAAATTTAGACACGAGTGTTCAGGGTGTGGGGGAGCACATTCGTACTCCAAGTGTTTCCGGAAGAGCAGAACAGGGGGAGTTGCTGAATTGCCTGACAAAGGGAACAACGCCGGTGAGGCTAAGCGGGATGGAGCAGTGGCTTGCCTATTATGCTAAGCAGACGGGTTGTAAAGAAAAGGCGTTGTTGTTGTGGCATGGGTTTGAATATGGTTTAAAATCCCATCCACGGGGGGAGTGGTTCATTATAGGGGTAACCTGAAGTCAGCTAGGGAGTGGCCTGAAGTGGTGCAGGAGAAATTGGAAAAGAAGGTTTTGTTGGGACGCATGGCCGGTCCTTTTAGGGCCCCACCATTTCCTCATTTGCGCATTTCTCCTTTGGGTGTGGTGCCTAAGAAGGACCCGGGGAAGTTCAGGCTGATACACCACCTGTCCTTTCCAAAGGGGGGGGTCGTGAATGATGGCATTCCGGAGGATTTAGCGTCTGTGTCCTATACATCCTTTGACCTGGCTGTCAAGATGGTGAAGGAGGCGGGTCAATTGGCTTGGTTGGCAAAGGTTGACGTTGAAGCGGCGTTCTGATTGCTGCCGGTTCATCCTTCTTCTCATTATCTGTTGTGTTGTTGCTTTGATGGAGCCTATTATGTGGACCTTTGCCTCCCTCTGGGGTGTTCCATCTCCTGCTCCTTGTTTGAGTGTTTCAGCTCTATTTTTGGAGTGGGTAGTGAAGGTCCGGTCGGGATTGTCGTCGATGGTACACTATCTTGATGACTTTCTTTTTGTGGGCCCGCTGAATCGGACGTTTGTGTAAAGTTGAGGGACTGTTTTTCTTTGGTGGTGTCGGATTTTGGGGTTCCCATTGCCATGGAGAAGTCTGAGGGTCCGGTGGCGGCCCTCAATTTTCTGGGAATTACAATTGACTTGGCCAAGATGGAATGTAGGTTGCAAAGGGAGAAGATTGTGGATTTAGTGGGCATGATTCAGCGGTTCCTTGGCTTGTCCAAGGTGACTTTACGGGAGATGCAATCACTCCTGGGGAAGTTGAATTTTGCCTGTAGAATCATTCCCATTGGTAGAGTATTCTCCAGGAAAATGTCTTTGGCCACGGCTGGGGTCCGTAAGCCCCATCACTTTGTGAGGGTGACGAGGGGGCACAAAGATGATCTGTGGGTATGGTTGCGGTTCCTGAAGGATTTTAACAGGGCTTCACTGTTTATGGAAGCCCATGTGTCCAACATTGATTTAGATTTGGTGACCGATGCGGCTGGGGGGACCGGGTTCGGGGCATATTTCCAGGGACATTGTTGTGTGGCTGTTTGGCCGCAGGCCTGGGTTGGGTTGGATTTAATTTGTAACCTGGTGTTCCTGGAGTTGTTCCCCATACTAGTAGCATTGTTTGTATGGGAAGGGGAGTTGGGGAACAAATTTATATTGTTCCACACGGATAATATGGGTGTGGTCGCTGCTGTTAATACGTTGTCAACTTCATCCCCGCCGGTTTTGTGTTTATTGAGGGTGCTGTCTGTGCATGAATGTTTTGGTTAGGGCCAAATACATTCCGGGGAAGTGTAATCTGATTGCAGATGCTTTATCTCGATTGCAGTGGACTAGTTTTCGGGAGCTGGCACCTCAGGCGGATGCAGTGGGGAGGTGGTGTCCAGATTAGCTGTGGAGGCTTGGGGAGGAGGACTTGAAACAGGCTGAAGTTAGGGAGGGAATTGATGATGTTACCGGCTGTCTGCTGGAATGGTTGTGGCATTGGGGTATTTTGAGTTTGTCGGCAGCTAATATGGATAAGAGATTGGCTGCTTTAGCCTTTAGGTTTAGATTTTTAGGTATGGGTGATGTGACGAAGGTTTTCTGGGTTCGTCAGGTTCTCAAGGGCCTAAAAAAGAAGAGTAAGAGTATAGATAATAGGAGGCCCATTACATTTGTATTACTTGAAAAAATTTGGGAGTGCTGCCTAATATTTGTTTCTCAACATTTGAAATAATTTTATTTTGCACGGCCTTCGTCTTAGCTTTTTTCGGGGCCTTCCGAATATCTGAGTTAGTGAGCCCAAGTAGGAGGGTTCCTGGGGGATTGCAGAGGGAGGAAGTGCTCTGGGGGGGAGCAAAGGGTTGAGATTTTATTGAGGGGCAGCAAAACTGACATTTATGGGAAAGGGAAGAATATAGTATTATTCCCTAGTGGTACAGTAGTTTGTCCTTGTCAGATTTTGTCACACTATGGGGTCATACGGCCTACACAAGGGAGCCCATTGCTAATTCATTCAGATTGGTCCTTTTTGTCACAGTATCAGTTTCGGGCTATATTAAAAGGGTCAGTTGGGATGTTAGGGCTTGCTCCGTCGGAGTTTGGGTCTCATTCCTTCCGTATAGGGACTGCAACGGAGGCTTCTATGTTAGGGTTGAGGGAGGATGTGGTAAAGCGTATTGGGAGATGGGGATCCAATCGTTACAAGTCTTATGTGAGGCCTGAATTGAGGAGGGAGGGAGGAGTGTTCCTGTCAATTGACATTCTGAGTGTTTTCTTTTATTTGCAGGTGTGAGGAGCGTGTGGGTGATGGGGCACTCTTTTATTTACTGGGCCAGGGCTGAGGCCAGTAAAAGAATGGGCGGCCTACAGCTGGGTTATCTGGTTGCGCAGTGGGAGGTAAAATGGTTAGGGGTTCGGGGTATGCGTTGGGAGAATTTGTTGCCATTGTTCGTGGACTACTGTAAGCATTTTCCTCCCCCTGAGGTGCTGATTGTACATTTGGGGGGAAATGATTTGGGTTTTCTGTCTCAGAGGGAGTTGGTTAGGAGAATCAAGAGGGATCTGGGTAGAATTAGGGATCTCCATCCCACTTTGAGAATTATCTGGTCACAGAGTACACCACGTTTGGTTTGGAGGTCGGCCTGGGACCATGATAGGCTGGAGCGGAGTCGCAGAAAGATTAATAAGCTAATAAGTTCTTTTGTTAGGAGACTTGGGGGTGAGGTGGCTTTCCATTCAGATTTTGAGGTAGAGGGGTCTAGGGAATTCTATTTAAAGGATGGGGTACATTTTAATCAATTTGGCCTGCAGCTGTTTTTAATTGACCTTAAGGAATCCTTGGGGGAAATTTTGGGTTTGGCGGGACTGGGCTACTTGGTCAGACCAGTCGGTGGCCGGGGTGCTAGTTCTCAGACAAAAAATGAAAGGAATATGGCCAAGTGAATTGGGAGTTGTGAATAAGTTGCCTCTCCATGGGGTGAGTGTGCAACTGGGTTATTATAGGGGCAAGGGGTTCCCTATTAAAGTGGAGGTGTGGTTGGTTACGGACTCAGTAAGTAAGTAGTTGAGTCCAGTTTTAATTAGTTAGGGAACTAGCACCGCTGTGTGGAATTTTTCAGTTTGTTATTAAGGGGTTTAATGTCTGTGTTATTTAAGAACATTATGAATGTTCAGTTTAAAGGTTGTATTTATTAATAATTTAAATGTTATGGCTATTTAATAAAATGTGTGCGGCCAATTTTGTACCAATGGTTACATGTCATGTGTCTTATTTCAAGTAGGATAAGTGGGGATTGTAAGTTGGTAATTTAAGGGGCCGGAGATTGACGACTTTAAAGGTCAAGAAGCGTCTGGGAGTGTGGAGTGACGTGAAGGGGTCTTGACCTATGGAGGATGAGGCCCGTTTTTTGGATTGGCTGGTGGGAAAAGGGGGAGTGGCTGGCGCGAGCTGATGCATATTTAAAGAATGAGCGGGAAGAGGCAGGTAACAATCTGACAGGAAATTGTTTTGATAGCAGCTCCCTCCCACCCATCCCTTGTTTTGTTGTTTTTTTCTTTTCTTTAGGTTTGTCGCAGCAAGGCGGGGGTGCTAGCTCTCAGACAGAAAATGAAAGGAATATGGCCAAGTGAATTGGGGGTTGTGAATAAGTTGCCTCTCCATGGGGTGAGTGTGCAACTGAGTTAATATAGGGGCAAGGGGTTCCCTATTAAAGTGGAGGTGTGGTTGGTTACGGACTCAGCGAGTACGTAGTTGAGTCCAGTTTTGAATGATGGCCATGTTGCTAATTAGTTAGGGAACTAGCACCGCTGTGTGGAATTTTTCAGTATGGTATTAAAGGGATTTAAGGTCTGTGTTATTTAAGAACATTATGTATGTTCGGTTTAAAGGTTGTATTTATTAATAATTTAAAGATTATGGTTATTTAATAAAATGGCTGCAGCCAATTTTGTACCAATGGTTACGTGTCATGTGTCTTATTTCAAGTAGGATAAGTGGGGATTGTAAATTGGTAATTTAAGGGGCCGGAGATTGACGACTTTAAAGGTCAAGTAAAACAGTTTACACAGTACTTAATCTGCTGAGCTGAAGAAAATTGTGAGGTAAAATCTCTTCATTTTTACATAGAGATGCTCAGGTGATATTTTTTTTTCTTTTCATCTTTTTACAGTTATACTGCATAAGTTTCAAGTGATTTAGAATATGAGTATCATGTTTAAATATAAAGGATATCTTTATAAAATAACTGCTAAAACATTAACATTCAGAAAAATCACTGAGAAGTAAGAAAGAGAACTTACTTCATTGGCTGCTTATTAAAGGGACACTAAACCCATTTTTTTTTCCTTTCATGATTCAGATAGAGAATACAATTTTAAACAACTTTCCAATTTACTTCTATTATCTAATTTGCTTCATATTTTAGATATCCTTTGTTGAAGAAAGAGCAATGCACATGGGAGAGCCAATCACAGGAGGCACCTATGTGCAGCAACCAATCAGCAGCTACTGAGCCTATCTAGATATGCTTTTCAGCTAAGAATATCAAGAGAATGAAGCAAATTAGATAATAGAAGTAAATTAGAATTTTTTTTAAAACTGCTTGCTCTTTCTAAATCATGAAAGAAAAAATGTGGGTTGCATGTCCCTTTGATAGAGGGAAAACTGTAGTTTTTATCTTATATACATTTTCTTCCAATCTTAGGTAAATTGGATAACATTAGGAAAACACACTTTATTACATAATTAATCCTTTACTTTAGCAAGTGCATCATAATATGTGTCCCACTGCAACAGTTCCTACCTCTTTAGTTCTATATGCAACAGTCCCTACCTCTTTAGTTCTATATTCAACAGTCCCTACCTCTTTAGTTCTATATGCAACAGTTCCTCCCTCTTTAGTACTATATGCAACAGTCCCTACCTCTTTAGTTCTATATGCAACAGTTCCTCCCTCTTTAGTTCTATATGCAACAGTTCCTACCTCTTTAGTTCTATATGCAACAGTTACTCCCTCTTTAGTTCTATATGCAACAGTCCCTTCCTCTTTAGTTCTATATGCAACAGTTCCTACCTCTTTAGTTCTATATGCAACAGTTCCTACCTCTTTAGTTCTATATGCAACAGTTACTCCCTCTTTAGTTCTATATGCAACAGTTACTCCCTCTTTAGTTCTATATGCAACAGTTCCTACCTCTTTAGTTCTATATGCAACAGTTACTCCCTCTTTAGTTCTATATGCAACAGTTCCTACCTCTTTAGTTCTATATGCAACAGTCCCTTCCTCTTTAGTTCTATATGCAACAGTTACTCCCTCTTTAGTTCTATATGCAACAGTCCCTACCTCTTTAGTTCTATATGCAACAGTTCCAACCTCTTTAGTTCTATATGCAACAGTCCCTTCCTCTTTAGTTCTATATGCAACAGTCCCTACCTCTTTAGTTCTATATGCAACAGTCCCTACCTCTTTAGTTCTATATGCAACAGTCCCTACCTCTTTAGTTCTATATGCAACAGTTCCTCCCTCTTTAGTTCTATATGCAACAGTCCCTTCCTCTTTAGTTCTATATGCAACAGTTCCTCCCTCTTTAGTACTATATGCAACAGCCCCTACCTCTTTAGTTCTATATGCAAAAGTCCCTACCTCTTTAGTTCTATATGCAACAGTTCCTCCCTCTTTAGTTCTATATGCAACAGTCCCTTCCTCTTTAGTTCTATATGCAACAGTTCCTCCCTCTTTAGTTCTATATGCAACAGTCCTTACCTCTTTAGTTCTATATGCAACAGTTCCTACCTCTTTAGTTCTATATGCAACAGTCCCTACCTCTTTAGTTCTATATGCAACAGTCCCTACCTCTTTAGTTCTATATGCAACAGTTCCTCCCTCTTCAGTTCTATATGCAACAGTCCCTACCTCTTTAGTTCTATATGCAACAGTTCCTACCTCTTTAGTTCTATATGCAACAGTTCCTACCTCTTTAGTTCTATATGCAACAGTCCCTACCTCTTTAGTTCTATATGCAACAGTTCCTACCTCTTTAGTTCTATATGCAACAGTTCCTACCTCTTTAGTTCTATATGCAACAGTCCCTACCTCTTTAGTTCTATATGCAACAGTCCCTACCTCTTTAGTTCTATATGCAACAGTTCCTCCCTCTTTAGTTCTATATGCAACAGTCCCTACCTCTTTAGTTCTATATGCAACAGTCCCTACCTCTTTAGTTCTATATACGACAGTCCCTACCTCTTTAGTTCTATATGCAACAGTTCCTACCTCTTTAGTTCTATATGTAACAGTTCCTACCTCTTTAGTTCTATATGCAACAGTCCCTACCTCTTTAGTTCTATATGCAACAGTTCCTCCCTCTTTAGTTCTATATGCAACAGTCCCTTCCTCTTTAGTTCTATATGCAACAGTTCCTCCCTCTTTAGTACTATATGCAACAGTCCCTACCTCTTTAGTTCTATATGCAACAGTCCCTACCTCTTTAGTTCTATATGCAACAGTTCCTCCCTCTTTAGTTCTATATGCAACAGTCCCTTCCTCTTTAGTTCTATATGCAACAGTTCCTCCCTCTTTAGTTCTATATGCAACAGTCCCTACCTCTTTAGTTCTATATGCAACAGTTCCTACCTCTTTAGTTCTATATGCAACAGTCCCTACCTCTTTAGTTCTATATGCAACAGTCCCTACCTCTTTAGTTCTATATGCAACAGTTCCTCCCTCTTCAGTTCTATATGCAACAGTCCCTACCTCTTTAGTTCTATATGCAACAGTTCCTACCTCTTTAGTTCTATATGCAACAGTTCCTACCTCTTTAGTTCTATATGCAACAGTCCCTACCTCTTTAGTTCTATATGCAACAGTTCCTACCTCTTTAGTTCTATATGCAACAGTTCCTACCTCTTTAGTTCTATATGCAACAGTCCCTACCTCTTTAGTTCTATATGCAACAGTCCCTACCTCTTTAGTTCTATATGCAACAGTTCCTCCCTCTTTAGTTCTATATGCAACAGTCCCTACCTCTTTAGTTCTATATGCAACAGTCCCTACCTCTTTAGTTCTATATGCAACAGTCCCTACCTCTTTAGTTCTATATGCAACAGTTCCTACCTCTTTAGTTCTATATGCAACAGTCCCTACCTCTTTAGTTCTATATGCAACAGTCCCTACCTCTTTAGTTCTATATGCAACAGTTCCTCCCTCTTCAGTTCTATATGCAACAGTCCCTACCTCTTTAGTTCTATATGCAACAGTTCCTACCTCTTTAGTTCTATATGCAACAGTTCCTACCTCTTTAGTTCTATATGCAACAGTCCCTACCTCTTTAGTTCTATATGCAACAGTTCCTACCTCTTTAGTTCTATATGCAACAGTCCCTACCTCTTTAGTTCTATATGCAACAGTTCCTACCTCTTTAGTTCTATATGCAACAGTCCCTACCTCTTTAGTTCTATATGCAACAGTCCCTACCTCTTTAGTTCTATATGCAACAGTTCCTCCCTCTTCAGTTCTATATGCAACAGTCCCTACCTCTTTAGTTCTATATGCAACAGTTCCTACCTCTTTAGTTCTATATGCAACAGTTCCTACCTCTTTAGTTCTATATGCAACAGTCCCTACCTCTTTAGTTCTATATGCAACAGTTCCTACCTCTTTAGTTCTATATGCAACAGTCCCTACATCTTTAGTTCTATATGCAACAGTCCCTACCTCTTTAGTTCTATATGCAACAGTTCCTACCTCTTTAGTTCTATATGCAACAGTCCCTACCTCTCTTTAGTTCTATATGCAACAGTTCCTACCTCTTTAGTTCTATATGCAACAGTTCCTCCCTCTTTAGTTCTATATGCAACAGTCCCTACCGTTTTAGTTCTATATGCAACAGTCCCTACCTCTTTAGTTCTATATGCAACAGTCCCTACCGCTTTAGTTCTATATGCAACAGTCCCTACCTCTTTAGTTCTATATGCAACAGTCCCTACCTATTTGTGCACTAAGGGCTAGATTACAAGTTAAGGGAATAAGGGACAGTCTACACCAGGTTTTTTTTATTTCCCAGTTTTGCATAAAAAACAGTTATAATTATACACTTTTTACCATTTGTGATTACCTTGTATCTAAGCCTCTGCAGACTGCCCCCTTATTTCAGTGCTTTTGACAGACATGCAGTTTAGCCAACCAGTGCAGATTCCTAAATAACTCCACGGGAGTGAGCACAATGCTATCTATATGACACACATGAACTAACACTGTCTAACTGTGAAAAACTTTCAAAATGCTCTGAGCTAGGAGGCGGTTTTTAACGGTTTAGAAATCAGTTTGAGGCTACCTAGGTTTAGCTTTTCAAAAATACCACCAAGGGAATAAAGCAAATTTGATGATAAAAGTAAATTGGAAAGTTGTTTACAATTGCATGCCCTATCTGAGTCATGAAAGTTTAATTTTGACTAGACTTTCCCTTTAAGCGCAAAATATTGCTTATGCTAAAGTGATATTTGCACTCAATGTGCGCTGGTGTTACGCGTTATGTGCAATGCGAACGTGACCTCGGCTTCGCATTGCACAGAAGCATTGTGCTCACAAGAGCGCGCTTCCATAGACTCACTGCTGTCTTATATTGCACAGAACCTAAGCGCAGAAAAGGTAAGTAGCGTAGTGATGGGCAGCAATTTTAAATATATATGTATATACACATAATAACACATAAATATATATGTATATACACATAGTAACACATAAATATATATGTATATACACATAGTAACACATAAATATATATGTATATACACATAGTAACACATAAATATATATTTATATACATATAGTAACACATAAATATATATGTATATACACATAGTAACACATAAATATATATGTATATACACATAGTAACACATAAATATATATTTATATACATATAGTAACACATAAATATATATGTATATACACATACTAACACATAAATATATATGTATATACACATAATAACACATAAATATATATGTATATACACATACTAACACATAAATATATATGTATATACACATACTAACACATAAATATATATGTATATACACATAATAACACATAAATATATATGTATATACACATACTAACACATAAATATATATCTATATACACATAATAACACATAAATATATATGTATATACACATACTAACACATAAATATATATGTATATACACATACTAACACATAAATATATATGTATATACACATAATAACACATAAATATATATGTATATACACATAGTAACACATACATATATATATATATATACACATAGTAACATAAATATATATGTATATACACACAGTAACACATAAATATATATGTATATACACACAGTAACACATAAATATATATGTATATACACTTATTAACACATAAATATATATGTATATACACATATTAACACATAAATATATATGTATATACACATATTAACACATAAATATATGTGTATATACACATAGTAACACATAAATATATATGTATATACACATAATAACACATAAATATATATTTATATACACATAGTAACA
Source organism: Bombina bombina (assembly GCF_027579735.1). Lineage (NCBI taxonomy): Eukaryota > Metazoa > Chordata > Amphibia > Anura > Bombinatoridae > Bombina > Bombina bombina. The sequence goes on from NC_069505.1 coordinate 66,422,099, forward strand.
CATAAATATTTATGTATATACACATAATAACACATAAATATATATGTATATACACATATTAACACATAAATATATATGTATATACACATAATAACACATAAATATATATGTATATACACATAATAACACATAAATATATATGTATATACACATAATAACACATAAATATATATGTATATATACATATTAACATAAATATATATGTATATACACATAATAACACATAAATATATATGTATATACACATAATAAAACATAAATATATATGTATATACACATAATAACACATAAATATATATGTATATACACATAGTAACACATAAATATATATGTATATACACATATTAACACATTAATATATCTGTATATACACATATTAGCACATAAATATATATGTATATACACATAATAACACATAAATATATATGTATATACACATATTAACACATAAATATATATGTATATACACATAATAACACATAAATATATATGTACATACACATAGTAACACATAAATATATCTTTATATACACATATTAACACATTAATATATCTGTATATACACATATTAGCACATAAATATATATGTATATACACATAATAACACATAAATATATATGTATATACACATATTAACACATAAATATATATGTATATACACATAATAACACATAAATATATATGTATATATACATATTAACACATAAATATATATGTATATACACATAATAACACATAAATATATATGTATATACACATAATAACACATAAATATATATGTATATACACATAATAACACATAAATATATATGTATATACACATACTAACACATAAATATATATGTATATACACATAATAACACATAAATCTATATATGTATATACACATAGTAACACATAAATATATATGTATATACACATAGTAACACATAAATATATATGTATATACACATACTAACACATAAATATATATGTATATACACATATTAACACATACGTATATATGTATATAGACATAGTAACACATAAATATATATGTATATACACATATTAACACATACGTATATATGTATATACACATAGTAACACATAAATATATATGTATATACACATAGTAACACATAAATATATATGTATATACACATATTAACACATACGTATATATGTATATACACATAGTAACACATAAATATATATGTATATACACATAGTAACACATAAATATATATGTATATACACATATTAACACTTAAATATATATGTATATATACATATTAACACATAAATATATATGTATATACACATAATAACACATAAATATATATGTATATACACATAGTAACACATAGATATATATGTATATACACATATTAACACATAAATATATATGTATATACACATAATAACACATAAATATATATGTATATATACATATTAACACATAAATATATATGTATATACACATATTAACACATAAATATATATGTATATACACATAGTAACACATAAATATATATGTATATACACATATTAACACATAAATATATATGTATATACACATAATAACACATAAATATATATGTATATACACATAGTAACACATATATATATATATGTATATACACATATTAACACATAAATATATATGTATATACACATAATAACACATAAATATATATGTATATACACATAATAACACATAAATATATATGTATATGCACATATTAACACATAAATATATATGTATATATAGATATTAACACATAAATATATATATGTATATACACATATTAACACATAAATATATATGTATATACACATAGTAACACATAAATATATATGTATATACACATATTAGCACATAAATATATATGTATATACACATAGTAACATAAATATATATGTATATACACATAATAACACATAAATATATATGTATATACACATAATAACACATAAATATATATGTATATACACATAATAACACATAAATATATATGTATATACACATAGTAACACATAAATATATATGTATATACACATAGTAACACATAAATATATATGTATATACACATACTAACACATAAATATATATGTATATACACATAGTAACACATAAATATATATGTATATACACATAGTAACACATAAATATATATGTATATACACATAATAACACATAAATATATCTGTATATACACATACTAACACATAACTATATATGTATATACACATAGTAACACATAAATATATATGTATATACACATAATAACACATAAATATATATGTATATACACATAGTAACACATAAATATATATGTATATACACATATTAACACATAAATATATATGTATATACACATAGTAACACATAAATATATATGTATATACACATAGTAACACATAAATATATATGTATATACACATAGTAACACATAAATATATATGTATATACACATAGTAACACATAAATATATATGTATATACACATATTAACACATAAATATATATGTATATACACATAGTAACACATAAATATATATGTATATACACATAATAACACATAAATATATATGTATATACACATAGTAACACATAAATATATATGTATATACACATAGTAACACATAAATATATATGTATATACACATAATAACACATATATATATATGTATATACACATAATAACACATAAATATATATGTATATACACATATTAACACATAAATATATATGTATATACACGTAGTAACACATAAATATATATGTATATAGGCATATACATATAGTATATATTTACAGGGAACACACAGTTCCTATAGACCTCAATCTATAGGCATTTTTCAGTGCCATTTTTTCTAATACCCCACAGCCGCCAACTTTTAACCCCTTAAAACTAGGGTTGCTACCCGTCCCTTAAAATACAGAACACTTATAAGTTACACATGCTGCAGGGTGTGCAGGGAGGAATATGAATAGTGCTGTCCAGAAACACAATACATGTTCCTCCCTGCACACCCTGCAGCATGTGTAACTCATAAGTGTCCAGGAACACATGGCTGAGCTGGCAACCCTAGTTAAAACTGCCTAGTGTAGTATTTTTCTATGGGGGGAAAAAGTGCTACACATTTTTAGAAAATTAACCACAGATCTGATCTCTGGTTAATTTTCTGAGCGCTAATTTCTACCGCAAGCCTGCAGTAGCAATAACCAGCCACTTTGCCGTTTGTGGCCACGTGATAAATTGGTACTCCACTTGTAATCTAGCCCTAAGTATTTAAATATGAATAAATAAATAAAATATTGGAAATAGTAAATACATTTAAAGTGATTGTCAGTTATAGACATCATTACCTGTAACATCCTTATATTTATTTCTGCTTTGTTTATAATGTCAGCGATAAAGCAAATTTGCGTCATATTACTGGCACCGCACCCTTGTTTTATGCCTTCTACGCCCTTCACTGTGATGGACATAGTGCTCAGCTTTATAAGGGGCTCCACAGGCTGTTTCTGACAATAGCTGGATCTCTTGGGATGCAGGGCAGATGGTCTTTATATTGCTGCAGTAAGATTTTATATTTTAGCCATAAAACAATGATACGATTGCAAATAACTCAATATGAAAAGGGGAGTTGTCATTTTTACAAATATACAGCTTTATTGTGAAGACAGTTATTTATTACACCAGTACTTTTTAAACCATTATAAAAACTTTCACTAAACTCTTCACGGATTACATATAAAATATTAGAATACAGTTATCTAGAATCATAAGAAAGAATTCAAATATAAACTAATCCTAACTGATATATTAAAAAATACTGTCAGGGCCATCTTTAATATTGACTGGACCCTGGGCAAACGTTTTCTTGCCCTCCTGCCCATGTTATTTCGCTCTCCACTCCAAAATCCCAAAAAATAACTAAATCATTTTTTTATTTTTTTTAAATGATTAGCCCACCAGTGGTTCATCCACTGTTGGGCTAATCATTAAAAAAAAAATGAAATAAATTACAATATGAGAAACTGGACCTAAGCAGTACTAATAAGCATATACATTCCTCTACTGTGGATTAATTTAATATATTTGCTAATTAATTAATTAAACGTTGGTTTTTATTTTATTTTATAGATTTTTTTTTAAGTACATAAATATTTAATGCAATGCATGGCATCACATAGTAAAACTCAGTGGCGGACCTAATATCTAATTTATTTTGCCCTCCCCCACCCCTAAAAGCATCTCACCAGTTTTGGGATATTCACTACATATTTATTGTTTAGACAGCCACTGTACAGCAAAAATACCACTTTCATGAATACCAAGGGAATGCCTAACATAACAAACTCCCCTAACCCTTATACACATTCTACAGAGCATACACATGTACACACAAACACACACTCTCCAGAGCATACACATATACATGTACACACAAACACACACTCTCCAGAGCATACACATATACATGTACACACAAACACACACTGTTCAGAGCATACACATATACATGTACACACACTCTCCAGAGCATACACATATACATGTACACACACTCTCCAGAGCATACACATATACATGTACACACACTCTCCAGAGCATACACATAGACATGTACACACACTCTCCAGAGCATACACATATACATGTACACACACTCTCCAGAGCATACACATATACATGTACACACACTCTCCAGAGCATACACATAGACATGTACACACACTCTCCAGAGCATACACATATACATGTACACACACTCTCCAGAGCATACACATATACATGTACACACACTCTCCAGAGCATACACATATACATGTACACACACTCTCCAGAGCATACACATATACATGTACACACAAACACACACTGTTCAGAACATACACATATACATGTACACACAAACACACACTGTTCAGAGCATACACATATACATGTACACACACTCTCCAGAGCATACACATATACATGTACACACTGTTATGAGAGCAGGAGGTGACGTCACTAGATTGGGGGCGGGGCTTAGGTCCGTTTGTCTGTGTCGCAGTTAGTTAGGGAGATCAACCATACCAGATGTATATTTCCATGCTCTGTAATAAAATAGAGTTGTACCATCCTTGCTGTGTCCTGCATGTGTCCTGCATTTCATGACATGGCGTCAGAAGTTCTTGCCTACACTTCGGTTTCCTGATCGATGACAATGTCAAAGTTTACCCCACCTGAGCCTTTTGACTTCTCTCAGCCTGCAGCTATGCCCATATGGCATCAGCGGTTTCAGCGCTTCAGGATTGCTTCCAAGCTGGACAAGGAGAGTGGTGAAGTACAAGTTAATTCTCTTTTATACTCTATGGGGAAAAATGTGGAGCCAGTGTTCAATGCTTATACTTTCCAAGAAGGGGAAGAATTTAACTTTGATATAGTTATGGATAAACTCAGTGCCCACTTTGTGCCCAAAAGAAATGTGATTCATGAGAGAGCTTGTTTTCACAAACGTAATCAGCGTGTGGGAGAATCTGTGGAGTCATTTGTGCGCAGCCTGTATGAACTAGCTGAATTCTGTGAGTTTGGTGTTGCTAAAGAAGAGCAAATCAGAGCCAGAATAGTTATTGGAATTGCAGATGCTGAAGTCTCACTGAAGCTACAGTTAGAGCCTGATTTAACATTAGATAAGGATGGCCCACCAGAGTGAACTGGTGAAAAAGCAAAGTGCTGATCTGAGTTCTTTCAGGCCCATTTATCAAGCTCTGTACGGAGCTTGAAGGGCCGTGTTTCTGGCGAGTCTACAGACTCGCCAGAAACACAACTTATGAAGCAGCGGTCTAAAGACCGCTGCTCCATAACCCTGTCCGCCTGCTCAGAGCAGGCAGACAGGAATCGCCGAACATCAACCCGATCGAATACGATCGGGTTGATTGACAACTCCCTGCTGGCGGCCGATTGGCCGTGAGTCAGCAGGGGGCGGTGTTGCACCAGCAGCTCTTGTGAGCTGCTTTTGCAATGTTAAATGCGGAGAGCATATTGCTCTCCGCATTTAGCGAGGTCTTGCGGACCTGATCCGCAGTGTCGGATCAGGTCCGCAAGCCCTTTGATAAATGGGCCTGTTAGAATATTGTGGATGAAATGCAGCAGTTCAGGAGAGCTGCTGGTGAAAGGCACAGTGTGAGCGGTAGACCTAAGATAACAGATAGACCTAGAAGTGGATGGGCGCAGCATGCCCGATGCACACGGTGCAACCGTGCCCATGATGATCAGAGTGTCATATGTAGTGATGTCGCGTACCGAAAAATTTGGGTTCGCGAACGGAGAACTCGAACTTCCACAAAAAAAACCCACAGGGACTCTTTCTGCCCACAATAGTGATGGAAAAGTTGTTTCAAGGGCACTAACACCTGGACTGTGGCATGCCGGAGGGGGATCCATGGCAAAACTCCCATGGGAAATTACATAGTTGATGCAGAGTCTGGTTTTAATCCATAAAGGGCATAAATCATCTAACATTCCTAAATTGCTTGGAATAACGTGCTTTAAAACATCAGGTATGATGTTGTATCGATCAGGTAGTGTAAGGGTTACGTGTAAGGGTTACGCCCGCTTCACAGTGCGCAGTGTAGGTGATATACCTGCCCTGACCATGCTTTGCAGACCAGGTATCAGTGGTCAGATGGACCCTTGCCCCAACACTGTGTGCCAGACATGCCATTTTAGCAGATTTATATGGCTTTGGCGTTGCTTTTTGGTAATTAGAAGGCTGCTAAATGCCACTGCGCACCACAAGTGTTTTATGCCCAGCAGTGAAGGGGTTAATTAGGGAGCATGTAAGCAGCTTGTAGAGTTAATTTTAGCTTAAGTGTAGTGTAGTAGACAACCCAAAGTATTGATCTAGGCCCATTTTGGTATATTTCATGCCACCATTTCACCGCCAAATGCGATCAAATAAAAAAAATTGTTTACTTTTTCACAAACTTTAGGTTTCTCAAAGAAATTATTTACAAACAACTTATGCAATTATGGCATAAATAGTTGTAAATGCTTCTCTGGGATCCCCTTTGTTCAGAAATAGCAGACTTATATGGCTTTGGCGTTGCTTTTTGGTAATTAGAAGGCTGCTAAATGCTGCTGCGCATCACACGTGTATTATGGCTAGCAGTGAAGGGGTTAATTAGGTAGTTTGTAGGGAGCCTGTAGAGTTAATTTTAGCTTAAGTGTAGTGTAGTAGACTACCCAAAGTATTGATCTAGGCCCATTTTGGTATATTTAATGCCACCATTTCACCACCAAATGCGATCAAATTTAAAAAAAAACTTTTAATTTTTTCTCAATTTTAGGTTTCTCACTGAAATTATTTACAAACAGCTTGTGCAATTATGGTACAAATGGTTGTAAATGCTTCTCTGGGATCCCCTTTGTTCAGAAATAGCAGACATATATGATTTTGGCGTTGCTTTCTGGTATTTAGAAGGCCGCTAAATGCTGCTGCGCATCACACGTGTATTATGGCTAGCAGTGAAGGGGTTAATTAGGTAGTTTGTAGGGAGCCTGCAGGGTTAATTTTAGCTTTAGTGTAGAGATCAGCCTCCCACCTGACATATCAGACCCCCTGATCCCTCCCAAACAGCTCCCTTCCCTCCCCCACCCCACAATTGTCCCCGCCATCTTAAGTACTGGCAGAAAGTCTGCCAGTACTAAAATAAAAGGTTTTTGTTACAAACTGCTGTTTGTAACTGGCCCTTTAAATGGAAAATTGCCCTGCTTCCCTGGATTTTGGAGAAGCCTATTTGCCAGCCTCCTTCCACATGACTATGGCCCCTGGAAGATTGTGCCCCTGAGGACATATTGACTTTTGTTGGGTGTGTGTGGCCCTTTAAGAACCGTCTGGGGACATATTGTGACTTTGGTGAACAATGCCCCTTTAAGACTATGTCCCCAGACCTGTGAAATGACTTGTCCCTGGCTTTCTCCCACTTGGTTCAGTTTCATTGTGTGCCATTAAGTGCTATGTGACAGACCCTTCGGTCAGAACTACAGAGATAACTTTGTTTAGCTTCAAGAAGCATTCTAAATACAAGTTTGCTGGGATCAGCTCTAATTAAGTTTAGTGATAAACTTTCCCATTGTCTAATCAGACTTCTAGTAGTGATAAGGTGGACTGCATTGTTTTATTGTGTGTAAAATGTTATCTGCTGAAGTAATGTGGCCTGTCAAAGGGAGTGTCTCTCTATCTGATATCAAATGTGTGATGGGGGATTTTATGCCTCCCCCTGAGAGTGTCCTGTTTGCATGTAACCTCAATAAAAAGCAGGCTGTGTGCTCCAGCACATGAGACCTATTTCTGTCCCTCTAACTTGCAGCTTTGACTCATGTTTGTAGGGGACAGCTTCAGCTATAATCACTACAGGAATTGCTATGCTTTTCATACTCCCTTAGCTACGGGGATTGCTACAGAAGGAAGAGGTTCACCTACTGGAGCCTGGTCGTAGGTCCAGGGCGCAGAGCAGACGGCGAGATACCAGCCCAGCAGCGGTGGTTCATAGAGTCTGCGTTACTTATGGTGGCTACGCAGCAGTTATAGAGTCTACGGTGCTGCTGCTCCTTTGGTGAGCGCTAGGAGCATCCTTTTCTACGGTCCAACTTCCAGCCAGCCTGGAGGCAACCGTAACAGTTTTTAATTTTTTTTTATTTTTTTATTTGCATCCCCCCTCAGCCCCCACCCTCCCTGATCCCACCCAAAACAGCTCTCTAACCCTCCCCATCTGCCTTATTGGCGGCCATCTTGGGTACTGGCAGCTGTCTGCTATTATTTCACAGTCCAAAAAGTTGTTTTTTTTTAAATGTACACGACTGTTACACCAGATATGAGTGGTGGCACTGAGCAAGTGGGCACAGTATACGCTGTGAGCCTGACACACACGCTGGCAGGCAGGCAACTGCAATTAGATTACACAGGAAAAAAAAAAAGCAGACTGATGTTCTAGCCCTAAAAAGGGCTTTTTGGGGTGCTGTCCTTACAGCAGAGATCAGATGAGTCCTTCAGGACTGTAGTGGACACTGAATACACTAGCCTAGCTATCGATTTCCCTATTAAATCAGCAGCAGCTACACTGTCCCTCCTCTCACTAAGAATGCAGCTTCCAAATGAATCTAAAATGGATGCTGTCCAGGAGGTGGGAGGGTCTGGGAGGGAGTGTCTGCTGCTGATTGGCTGTAATGTGTATTCTGCCTGTGAGGTACAGAGTCAAAGTTTACTCAATGATGACGAATAGGGGGCGGATCGAACATAGCATATGTTCTCCCGCCGAGGCGAACGCGAACATGCTATGTTCGCCGGGAACTATTCGCCGGCGAACAATTCACGACATCACTAGTCATATGCCCTGCTAAAGACAAAAGATGCAGAAAATGTAACAGGATGGGCCATTTTGAAGTGGTGTGTAAAACTGAATATATTAAGGAGATGCAGGTGGATAGCAACCAGGAGGGTCAAGAAGTGTCCTTTGTAGGGTCTGTTGTTGAACGGCCGGGTTCAGAAGAAAATTGGAAGGTTACTTTTACTGTAATAGGAGCCAAAGTTGCCTTTAAGATTGACACAGGAGCAGATATCACTGTAATGTCCCTTGCCGCATTCATAATGCTGCCTCGACAGCCCCAGCTGGCAAAGGTTACTTCAAATGTCCATAGTCCTAGTGGCCGCATTGATTGTGAGGGGAAATTTCTTGCCAGCTGCGAGTACAAGCAAAGGAAATTCACCATGTGGGTGCATGTGATTCGAGGTCAGTGTGTTAACAATTTATTGAGCTGAAAAGCAGCCTGTGGTTTGGGCCTAGTAGCCAGAGTGAATGAGATTTCTGAAGATATGTTTGGTGAATTGGGCCTACTGAATTGCAAGCCAGTCCGTATATCACTCAAAAGTTGACGCAATCCCATACAGCATTACTACTCCCCATAGAATTCCGTTCCCGCTCATGCCTCAAGTGGAGAAGGAGCTTATGCGCATGAAGAATATGGGGGTTATTGAAGAGGTTGTTGAAGCAACTGACTGGTGTGCCCCCATTGTACCTGTTGCAAAGAAAAACGGGAAGGTGCGCATCTGTGTAGATTTGAAAAGGTTGAATGAGGCAGTGAAGAGAGAGAGATTTGTGCTGCCGACACTGGAAGACATAGCTCCGAAATTGGCTGGGGCGAAGTTCTTCTCTACATTGGACGCTTCTAGCAGCTTCTGGCAGATTTCTCTAGATCCAAAGTGCCGCAAACTGACTACCTTTATTACACCGGTAGGTCGGTTTTGCTTCTGCAGACTCCCCTTCGGGATATCCTCTGCTCCTGAAATCTTTCAAAGGGAAATGAGTTCTCTCCTAAGAGACCACGTGGGCACGGCAGTCGTCATGGACGACATCTTAGTGTATGGGTCTACTTTGGAAGAACACGATCAGCGATTGAGCTGTGTGTTGCAGACTATCAGAGAGTCTGGGCTGAAGCTAAATAAAGAAAAATGCCATTTTAGAAAAGCTGAATTATGTTACTTTGGGCATATTATCAATGGGGATGGCATCAAGCCAGACCCCAAGAAAATTTGTGAACAGATGAAAAGTCCTTCCGACGTACATGACCTGAGACAAATATTGGGCCTTGTAAATTATGTGAGCAGGTTCCTTCCAGATTTATCCACAGTACAACACGCTATCACAGAGTTGCTAAAAAAAGATGTTGCCTGGGTCTGGGGACCTTCACAAGAAGAATCTTTTATACAGGCCAAGTCCCTGCTGGGGTCTGCCCCAGTGCTGGGGTTCTACGACCCTTCCAAAAAGACTGTGGTTAGTGCTGATGCGAACAGTTATGGGTTAGGGGCCACCCTCCTGCAGTTAAATGAAAATAAACTACAGCCCATCGCCTACTGTTTCCGCACACTGACGGCTGCTGAGTCTCTAGTGGGTTTAGAGAAATTTAGTCTGGAGACTGACCATAAACCGCTAGTCCCTCTAATCAACTCCTACAATATCGACAAAACACCCTTAAGATGCCAGAGACTTCTAATGAGGCTGCTCAGGTTCAACGTTCAGGCAGTGCATGTGCCGGGGAAACAACTGGTTGTGGCAGATACACTATCCAGGCTCCCGCTGGCTGCTGCCGAAGAGTCTTCAACCAAATTGGATGTGAAAGTGTATGTAGATTCAGTTCTGGCCTCAAAGTCCATCTCTTCAAGGAAACTAGAAGAAATAAAGAAAGAGACATATTTAGATACAGACCTTCAAGAAGTTATAAAGTACATAAAAGAAGGTTGGCCGAGAGTCAGGCAGCCTGGATGTCTTTAAGTTCTTACCAGTCAGAGAGGTCGCAGCTCACAGAGCTGAAGGGGTTGGTGCTGTTCCAGGACCGCATTGTTAGTCAGCATGAGGCAGGAGATATTAAACAGGATTCACAATGGCCACTTAGGCATTACAAAATGCAGAGAAAGGGCAGTTACGGCTGTATGGTGGCCTGGGATCAGCTCCGACATTGCAAGTCATGTGTCCAAATGTGCCTTTTGCCGGTAACGCCAGCCTACTCAGAGAAGGGAGCCCTTGACTTCTACTCTGCTGCCTGCAGGCCCATGGCAGAAAATAGCTTCTGATTTGTGCAAACTGCACAGGAAAAAGTTATGATCGACTACTATTCCAGGTATTTGGAAATTGCACCTTTGAAGGAAATCACAAGTCAAGCCGTTATCATTCGTCTTAAGAACTTGTTTGCCCGGTGGGGCATTCCAATGGAGCTGGTGAGTGAAAACGGAATGCAGTTCGCTTCTACAGAGTTCAGTGCTTTCAGCAGGGAATATGATTTTATACATTCCACGTCAAGTCCACATTACCCGCAGGCCAACGGAATGGCTGAAAGGGTTGTTCAAACAACAAAATTCATTTTAAAGCAATCTGAGCCGTACCTAGCCCTCTTGTCCTATAGGATGACGCCCATTCAAGCCACAGGGTTTAGCCAAGCACAGCTGATGCTAGGACGCCAGATTCGCACCACCTTACCCTCTGTGGGTGTCTTCCAGCCGACTGGCTCTATTCCCCGGGACAAAGTCCTTAGGATGGATGAAGAGGCAAAAAGGGGCTATCGATTCTTATACGACAGGAGAGATTCTGTGAGGCCCTTACAGGAGCTGAATGCGGGGCAAAGTGTCAGAATTAAACTGGATGATGAGAAGAAATGGAAGATGCCTGCTACGGTAATTGGACGCTCTCCGGAACCAAGGTCTTATGTAGTCCTTACTGATGGAGGGACAGTTACACGCCGTAACCGAAAACATCTTCAGCCTGTACCTGAGAGTTTGGAACTGGATGCCTCTGTACCACCGCCGGTGGGATCCCCTGTTTTAAAAGGGGTGCCTTTGCCTAAGCTAGATCACAGCGGGGATATGTCTTTGCCTCCAGCGGACTCTCAATCACCTTCTTCTGTATCAGAGGACAGTTCATGTAGAGTTACATCAAGTGGAAGAGTGGTGAAACTTCCAGCTCGATATCGGGATTAACTTTAGTTAGAACAGTGACTGGAAGTATGGGCAGAATAATCCCATGGTCACTGTGGACTAGGGTAGTCTACCCCGATGTTCAAGTCAGGATATAATTCATGTTGTTTTTTTTTTCTGTAACTTATTTGTTATATACTATACAAAATTGTTGTTGTATACTCTGTTTGCATACCTTGTTATTTGTTATATTCAAATGTATGCTTTGTCCTTTGAAAAGGGGGAAGATGTGATGAGAGCAGGAGGTGACGTCACTAGATTTGGGACGGGGCTTAGGTCCATTTGTCTGTGTCGCAGTTAGTTAGGGAGATCAACCATACCAGATGTATATTTCCATGCTCTGTAATAAAATAGAGTTGTATCATCCTTGCTGTGTCCTGCATGTGTCCTGCATGTGTCCTGCATCTCATGACACATACAAACACACACTGTCCAGATCATACATACATATATATATATATATATATATATATATATATACACACACACACACACATACTGTACATAACTAGTATAACCATAGCTAAGTTTAAATTATGTATATATTTACATATTTTTCAGAATATTTTTTTCTAATTAACTAATTGAATGACAGAATTGAGAGAATACTTCCAAATGACAGATGAAGGTTGAGTGCCAACTTTTGAGCTGGAAATAGAGAGGCAGAAAGTGGGGAAAAAATAATTATGTTTAAAAGGACCACAAGACTTCCAAGTTACCTCCCCAGTTAGGACTTATTTAAAAATAATTAATATTTAATAACGAAAAAATAAAAGAAGATGGAGGGGAGGAAGACAAACAGTGCTGTTAGTCCATATGAAGGAATTAGGAAAATGACTACAAAGAAACAGGTAAAGGGAAGAAAATAAATAAAATATAAGAGAGACATTTTTTTTTTTTTTTTTTAAGATTTCCTTTTTTTTTTGACCCCACATTTCCCACTATTCGTTCCTAGGTCAATAAACACACAACACCTAATTGGGAGAGAAAAGACCGCAGCTTATTTATTAAACAAACCAATAAATTAACATCTTTATTTAACTTTTCAACAATATTTACAATCCAACTCAGTGCTTGCTCTTATCTTCTCACAAGCCCCCACCCCTTCCAGGGCTGGGCGTTCCTCACATTCCTTTGCTTACACCCCCATAACTGCCACTATGTTCCATTAGGCGTAAGCCTCAACAGAAAACTAGCAAGCACTTCCGCCTGCGCTGCGACATCACCTATTCACCGTTCAGGGAGGGAGGGCGGGACACACCTCCTACCGTGCTGCTCCAGAAAGGCACCTGTGACCTCACTTCCAGTGCTGGGACTTATCAAAGTTCCCCAAAACCCCACCCCCCCTTGGGATAATCCACTCTTGGGGGGGAAGTGGGGTCACAGGTGCCCTTCTTCCAAATTTGTCATTCGGGCCTTTTCTTAACCCCACATTTCCCACTATTCGTTCCTAGGTCAATAAACACACAACACCTAATTTCATTAGGCGTAAGCCTCAACAGAAAACTAGCAAGCACTTATCAAAGTTCCCCAAAACCCCACCCCCCCTTGGGATAATCCACTCTTGGGGGGGAAGTGGGGTCACAGGTGCCCTTCTTCCAAATTTGTCATTCGGCCTTTTCTTGACCCCACATTTCCCACTATTCGTTCCTAGGTCAATAAACACACAACACCTAATTGGGAGAGAAAAGGCCGCAGCTTATTTATTAAACAAACCAATAAATTAACATCTTTATTTAACTTTTCAACAATATTTACAATCCAACTCAGTGCTTGCTCTTATCTTCTCACAAGCCCTCACCCCTTCCAGGGCTGGGCGTTCCTCACATTCCTTTGCTTACACCCCCATAACTGCCACTATGTTCCATTAGGCGTAAGCCTCAACAGAAAACTAGCAAGCACTTCCGCCACAACTCGCTCCCTAGCGAGTACCGCCAACCAAAGCTAAGGCCTTTTCAATCCCCTCCCGAAGAGTAAAGTTAAATAAATGTAACCCTACTTCATTGAGGTGCACTCCATCCTTTAGGTAAAAACATTTACCCGACTCCCCCTCAAACTCTACGTGGCGTAAGCCAACACCCCCCAGCCCCTTTACGTATCCAGATATAGTCCTATTGACCTTCCGTCTGGAAGCCTCCACGCTGATCTCCACACCACCCTACTCTCAATCTCTGACCATACCAGGACCATACCCGGAAACAGCTGACCCAATCTATCGAAACTTCTTTTTATGTTCTCAATTAATTCTTTCTGTGGCATACATCCCAAGTCGTTACCACCAGAGTGAACCACCAATACCTTCGGAGGGGAAAAAAGCCTGGCATGCTCAACTCCGTGCTCACCACTTGCGACCATTTCATCCCCCGAATCCCAAACCATCTGATGATAAGCTGGTCCCTGTCAAAACCCAACTGGGTCCTGTCTGACTTCACTGCTGCTGCCTTCCTCGCCCAGTACACATAGGAATGTCCTACGATCCAACACTTCCCCCCGTTTTGGGGCACCAAACCCGGTCTCACATACCCCCGAAATCGATCCGATCTCCATCTCCCAATCCTCCTAATCACCGAAGCCTCCAACCCTAGATTAGCCGCCTCCGTCGCCGCACCTATCCTGAATGAATGCGAACCAAACTCCAGGCCCCCAATGCCCATTACTCCCAATACCCTCCGCATTATTGCCACAAACTGAAAACGCGACAAAGATGTCCCATCCGCGTGTACCAACAGCGGGCCTGCTACCGTACCGGCCACCTCAAGGTATTCCCTCACAGCCCTTACTGGGCAACATTCCCCGCCAATCGCCTGCAACACCACAACTGATCCTCTACCCTCTTGGTCCGTCTTAGACCTCCGGACCCAGAGCTCGATTACCCCTCCTGACATCACTACGTCCTGTCTACGCATTCCACTCACATCCCACCGATTTTTTCCCACCAGCTCCGACACCCTGAATGCTCCAAAGAAAGCCAGTACAAAAGCGGCCCTAAACAACAGCTCCTCATACCTAGATGAACAAACCCCACTTAGCTCCGCCACCAACCCTTGCAGAATCGCAAACGTAACTGGCCTCCTACCATCCGTCTGGAATCCCCTTCTACACAACCCTCTGACTGCCATCTGGGTCACAAAATTTTTTGTCAAATCCTCCATACCCAGTAATAGAAAAAGGAACGCCATTGCTGCCATCCTTTTCCGTACTTCAGAGGGCGATAGCCCTTCTCTCTCCCAGGAACTCACCCAGCTCATCCATGACGAGAACTCACTCCTCCTGCACCCTCGACACTGCTCCTCCTGCAGCACCCGCTCCCACATTCTCCACACTCGGGCGTATGCCCTCCATGTGTTAGAGGCTAATGCCCCTCTGATTAATCTTAACGTTCCTGACAACCCAGGTACCACAAGTCCTCGGGACATGCGATTCCATCCCGCTCCGCTTCCGGTGCCACTTCTCGGAACCTGTCCCACTGAAATCGTGACAAAGCGTCAGCAATAACGTTAAACCGACCCGGAACATGCACTGCCCTGAAAGATATGTTGCATCTCAGGCACTCCAATACAAACACCCTTATGAGCCTTATCACCGCCGGCGAGTTTGCAGTCAAACGGTTGATTGCCCATACCACTCCTTGATTGTCAGAATGGAAACAGACTCTTTTGTTGCCCAACTGTTCCGGCCAAATCTTTAGTGCCACAACCAATGGGAATAACTCCAAGAAAGTCAGATTCTTGGTCAAACCCCACTCAGACCATACTTCGGGCCACCTGCCCGCACACCACTGGCCGTTCAAGTATGCCCCAAAACCGTGACTTCCTGCCGCGCCTGTGAATAAGCACAACTGGTCGTCCGACCAGCCCATTTCTTGCATGATCACTTGCCCATTGAACTCCTCCAAGAAAGTTCGCCAGACTTTCAAGTCCTCTTTGACCTCCACCGTCAACCTGACATGGTGTCTGGGGTCAGAAACTCCAGCGGTCAGTAATGACAAACGTCTGCAGAATATTCGGCCAATGTGAATTATCCTGCAGGCAAAATTCAACTTTCCCAATAAAGATTGAATATCCCTGAGGGTAGCTTTTTTTCTCGCCAGCATCCTGCCGATCACCGTTTCGAGGTCAGACACCTTGTCCTCCGGTAACCTGCACTCCATTTTAATGGAATCCATTTGGATTCCCAAGAAACTCAATGACGTAGTGGGCCCCTCTGATTTATCTGCGGCCACCGGGATACCAAAATCCCCTGCCACCTGCCCAAAAGCCTGAACCAAACGGTCACATATCGCCGAACCCGCCGGCCCGACAATTAGACCATTAGAGCCCCATGACCTGCCGCTCTCACTAACCCCACCGCCTTGTCAAACGACGCATATTTTACCGCAACCAATTCCGGGTCAATGCCGTCATTGACCGACAGACCTTTAGGATAAGACAAGTGGTGGATCATGCGGAATTGACCCGGCGCCTTTTTAGGGACCACCCCCAACGGTGACACCCTTAGGTCCGGGAATGGGGGTTCCACAAAAGGACCCGCCATTCTACCCAATCGAACCTCTTTCTCAATTTTGTCTCTTAAAACCCCCGGGTGTTCCCTTGCTGATTTCAAATTACTCGGGACACCCTCCATTTGTTCTTCCCTATATGGAATCATAAAGCCTGAGCTAAAACCCGTAAGCAAAAGCTCGGCATCCTCCGCGCGTCCGCGCTTATTGGCGTAAGCCTCTAACCATGGGGCCATCTTTTCGACCCTCACCGGCGTCCGTGCCCGCTGTACCCATGTCCCCTGCCCGGGTCCCTTGCTTACCCTTCTTGAAGCATTTTGTGAAAGGGTGTACACCCCCGCACCCAGAGCACTCGTGCTTGTATTTGCACGAGGCCCCGAACTTACATTGCCCGTCGTTGAACTGGAAACATACTCCTTTTCTGAGGGCGGATCCAGTCCCTCCAGCGCCCCCGCTACCAGCCGTTTGCCCATAGCCCCGAAAGGAATGACTACCCCTCAAGGGGGTCATAATCTCAAGCCAAATGCTCATATCTCTGTCGTCCCATCGCATCTCCGGGCGAACCGCCAAACGCTGCCTAAAGCCCTCATCATACCGCCACCAAGCCATTCCCCCATAAGTCCTATACGCATTGGAAATCTCATCATAATAACAAAACAAGGAAGACCCTTGATCCGGAAACTTCTCGCATGTGACACTTGCCAAAATGCCGAAGGCACGTGACCAATTACTAAAAGTCTTTGGTAATTTGCGCCAGTGCTTTTTCCGCTCATCCTCCTCCTTTTTCCCTTTGTCTTTTTCATCCTCCTTTACTTCTAAAACGTGTTCCAGAGGCAACAGAGAGAAAATCTCTATATACTCCCGTTTCCCAATCTTTTCCCTCAATTCACTGGTTAAGTGAATCCCTAACGGGCCGATTGAACATGGTCTCCGCATAGCCCCTTCTGGCACCCTAACCACCTCAACCCCACTGCTCACCGGGGCTTCCGCGCTTGCCGCCGCGACTTGTAACCCTGCTACCGCCGGGGTAACCCCTGGGGAGGCCCACGCCGCCGCCACCGAGGGCCCCCCACCCGGGATCTCCAAAGACGCAAGTAAAGCCTTCAAACCTGAAACCAACGCTTCCCTCTCACCAGTCACAGCCACATTCACACCTGGTGCCCCATCAGCCATCTCACCTGCTGGCTGCTGCACCGTTCCTGTGCGTTCCTCTTGTACTGGCCTTGCTTCTGTGCGCTCCTCCCGTACCGGCCTTGCTTCTGTGCGCTCCTCTCGAACCGGCCTTGCGTCATCCCTGCAACCTCTGTCCCTGCCTTCCTCCTCCCTTCCTTTGCTCACGTCCAGTCTTCTCCGAACCGTCTCCCTCCTAGCAGGAGATCTCCCTCTGCCGTACCTGCTTCGGTCCAGACTCCTATCCACTCTGGCCCAAGTGGGCGATGCCGATGATCCTCCTCCTCTTGTCCTCCTTCGCGGCGACCTAGACCTCCTGCCTGTGCCCGTGGTCGCCGTCCTGTCCCGCTGTGGCACTCCCCGATCTGTCCTACCTCCTGCTACTGGTGCCTGCAACGTAGAGATAGCCATAACCTCTCTCCCCTCAGAAGCCCCCCTGCCCCCTAGTCCTCCCCGCTGAGACCCCCCCCTGCTCCCCCCCACTCCGTTGAGGAGACAATAGCTGTAAGATCTGCGCCAAGGCGGACAGATCTCCTACCTGACTCGCCATTCTCGGTCCTGCTGAGGTGCCTTCTAGGGGATCCTCCTCTTCATCCGCAAAGTCACCACTGGCATTGAGCTCGAGTGGTGGCTCCGTAAACCTGTCCTGCTGCGCTGGGATGACTCCCTCAGAGGCGTCCCGAGCCTCCTCTCTCAGCTCTCCCCCTGCCCCACCTGCAATACATAACACGTCATCAACACTGTTCCTACCTGAAATGAACACACACCCCCCTTTCATTTCCCTAATCCCTTTTTTTTTTTTATTTTTATTCTTTTTTTTTTTTTTTTTTGGGGGAACAATGTGTGTACAGCCCCCACAGTATAGCCCCCCCCGCTATCCACCCTTACAGTCCCTACCCGCCCGTACTCCACAATCCCCCCCCCCCTCATAGGAAACCCAAACAGCTTACCACCTGTAACATTGCGATTCTGCAGCAGACCAGCTCACCCCAAAGCTACAACAGCGGGCATTGGGCCCCCCATATCCAAAACCCACCCAGATCTGCCGGACTAAATACTAAACCCAATTACCTCCGGCCCTAAGCTCTGCAAATGACCCACGGAACCTCCCATTCTTGCTGATACCCATCCTACCAGAGATTACTTATTACCCCTGTGCTCTCTTTTTTTTTTTTTTTTTTTGCATGGCGCCAAAGTGGCGCCGTTCTTAACAAACCCCTTATATGCTTCCAGCAAAACCTAAGCCCCCCACCAGGCCCTATCGGCACCCTGTTGCTTGGGCCTCATCCCCGGCCAGCCCCAATACAATACTAAGAGACCCTCATTCCTCCCCGGGTCTCTATGCCCTATGCGGTTACCTGACCCGCGGAGTACCGGGAGTCCTCCCCCCCCCGGCCGCCAATTTCCCAGGGCTCATCCCGCCCATACCCCGGGCCCACACCATCACTGCCTTATTTCTGGCAACACCCCCCCCCCCCCAGCCTTGTTGTACCCCCACCCTGCCAGTCCAACCTCATCCTAATTACCTCAAGTGCTACATTCACCAAACTACCCCTATTACCTCGAGTATTACAAATAATACCCCAACTATGTTCCTCCCACTAACCGGCCTTGCCTTTCTGGCCCCCACTCTCTCTTTTTTTTTTGTGTTATCTGCGATAGCTCAGCCGTTATGCCCCCATCTTCGATAACTCAGCCTCTTACCTGACTCCCGCGCTCTTCTCCCGGTCCGTCCTGTTCTGCCTCGTCCTCTCGTTGTCCGCTGCTCCACCCGTTGACGTGCCGTACTGACGTCAGACCTCAGCGCCGCCCCCGACTGGGCCTCCGTTCTCGCTCCGGACCGTTGACCTTCGCCGCTCTCCAGCCTCGCCTGCTCCTGTGGACCTGCCGTCTGACTCCTCTCCCGACCAGATCTTCTCCTGGCGACCTCCGGGCTCAAGCGTTCCGGTGGCCTCGACCTCCTGGCCGGCCGTCTTCCGCTCCCGACTGCTGACTCCATCACCGGACCTGCTGTGGCTGCCTCCCCAGCCGTGGATAACTGCTGCCAGATCCATCCTTCACCATTCCTCCTCGCCGCCGACAGCAACTCCTGCAACAAGGCATCCATCTTCAGGTAAGTCAGTGTAACACACCTCCTATCGTGCTGCTCCAGAAAGGCACCTGTGACCTCACTTCCAGTGCTGGGACTTATCAAAGTTCCCCAAAACCCCACCCCCCCTTGGGATAATCCACTCTTGGGGGGGAAGTGGGGTCACAGGTGCCCTTCTTCCAAATTTGTCATTCGGGCCTTTTCTATACTTTAATTCCACTATTTTAAGCCAAGACTGTACCAACCTCTGCTGACTTTAGAATGGAAGCATCTTCCTCTGAGCAGCGCGCTGGGCAGGAGGAGTTAAAAATACAATCTAGCTACGCAAGTTACGCAGTACTACAAAATGTGCATAGGGAGATTGTAATTTAACTCCTTCATCGGTTTTCACTGATGTCCAGCCAGGCACTGTAGGGAGTTGCAGCGCAACTAGGGTGACACCATCAGAGGAGATTAATTCCTGCTTGATTGTGTCAAGGACCACCAACATCTTCTCATGGACCACCAGTTGACAACCGCTGCTCCAGAGCATACACATATACATAAACACACCCTTTTCAGAGCAAACACATACACATGTACACACAAACACACACTCTCCAGAGCATACACATACACATGTACACACAAACATTCACTGTTTAGAGCATACACATGTACACACAAACACTCACTGTTTAGAGCATACATATGTACACACAAACACACACTCAAGAGCATACACATGTACACACACTCTCCAGAGCATACACATACACAAGTACACACAAACACACACTCTCCAGAACATACACAAGTACACACAAACACACACTCTCCAGAGCATACACATTTAAGCATAAACACACACTTTCCAGAGCAGACACATGTACGCACAAACACACACTCTCCAGAGCATACACTTGTACGCACAAACACACACTCTTCAGAGAATACACATGTACACACAAATACACACTATTGAGCACACACTAATTTATGTACACACTCTATATAATACAATATTAAAAATACAAAGTATGTGTGCACTGTTCAGTATACAGAGGTGTGTCTGACCTGTAAGGGGAAATTCTGACATTTGGGGAGAACAAGATCAGCTATGGATCATCTAATCAGTCAAGCTGATGCTTTTGAATGGGATTCTAGTGTGAGGTTAGCTGGTTAAGGAGATTTAGGGCTGGTTAAAGAGATTTAGGGCAGCCAACAGGAGCAAAGCAAGGTAAAGACTGAAGATGAAGCATGGAGGTGCAGACAAATATAAGTTTACTGACTGGAACAGCAGAACTACTATGGGAAGCTGTAAAATCTGAGACAGAGAGAAAAAAATCTATAAAAATAAACCTTACCTTAATGTATGAAGTATCAGCATGACACTATACATCAGCCACAGTAGCACACGTCACTTCTCTGCTAGGTACAAGTTCCCTCTCACTAACCTTAATGTGTGAAGTATCAGCATGGCACTATACATCAGCCACAGCAGCACATGTCACTTCTCTGCTAGGTATATGTTCCCTCTCATCCTGCACTAGACAATGCTGCATGGGGGAGGGGTATGTGTGCACTTATTCTTCTCACTGACACCTTTCTACAAAGCACTTTTCCCATAAACAAACTTCAGTTAGTTGATCTAAGGGCCACAGCAGAAAGAACAGGGCTAAGGGGACAAGCAGACTGGATGCTGCCTGTCTAAGACTGCATGGATACAGTGTGAGATGAGTCACACAGCCTCAAGACTTTAGAGAGCAGTGTCTGTAGCTGCACAGATGTTCAAATCTTCACGTGCCTTTCGCTCCAGTGTTCTGCTGCATGCCCACCACCAAAGCAGTTACCTGGTAACAGTGGTAAACCCAGCAGGACCTTTTCTGATGCAGTGGGATTGGCTGGATGCCGAGTTAGGGCTTAACAATCAGTGCTGCACAGTGCACACCTAAAACAGCACATGGCACTAGCTTGGCATGTCACATGACACCGGCACGGTCTGGCACAGCTTCTTACAAATAAATATAAGCAGAGAACTTTTGACTGTGACAGTATTAGGAATGACTGTATGTGTTAGGACTGACATCAGCAGTCTGGCATGAACTTTTTTTTTAACCTTTTTTTTAAGGACACAACAAAGACTGGGCCCTGGGCAGATGCCCCTTTTGCCCTATGTTAAAGACAGTCCTGAATACTGTGTACATATAAACAAAGCCCACCAAATATAGAAACTTCCAAATAAAGTATCAAAGAAAATGGATGAATCCAGCTGGCCAAAGGAATTACATAGCAAGGACATATAAAACCCCAATACATTTACTGTAGTAAAGCTAGAACTCTTACACATTTAAGTAATCATTCCAAAAAACTACATAGAAGTCATAATATAAAAGTCATTAAGGGTGTCACTATAGTCAGTTTGGTTGCATACTTCTGAGCAGTGATCACGACTACCCTTCCTTGTGATTTGTGAGTGATTCAACGTACGTTTCACCTGTAGTAACGGCTTTCGCAAAGATTATCTTAAAGCTCTGTGTTATGTGAGTCATCTTTGGCCAACTGGTCTCATGCATGTATTTAATAAAATGTTTTACTATAATTACTCTTTCTTCCTTTTGAGGTATCAATGCAGAAGATACAGTGTTTGGAGAACACTCAGAGCTTTTCATCACTTCCCACACTATATATATATATTTTTTTTTTGGTATTCCCTAATTTGAATTAAACCATTATCTCTTGGTCTGAATGGCATGGGCAGAGAGTATTCATATATTTTGCCATATGTGATATCCCAATGCATGGATTTCATGACCAATTACCTCAATTTAAGATAACATTTAGCCTAGAATTTTGTTAAGATTAGGGTTAGGATAAAGATTTGGGTTTGGAAATTGGATAAGGGCTATATTACAGTTTTATGATCATGGTTAGGGATTGGGGTTAGTGTATGCAGTACAGCAGTTTCCCCTGTGTAGGAAGTACTATTGTTTGCTGCATAAGTTGATTGCGCTATTTATGCCATACAGCTATTTTTCCTGTGTGTGCGTGAACCATTGTTTGCTGTGTTCCCTACATTGGCAGCAAAGTTGTTTGTACTATGTAGGCACTTTTTGACCTTCATAAGCGGTACTACTGCTTGCCATGCATAGGCAGTACAGGTTGTTTTTCCTACATGTGCAGTAAGGCTGTTTCCCCTGCATCAAGGTCCCATTGTTTGCCCTTCTTAGGCAGTTCTGTTGATTTCCCTGCATAGAAAGCCATTTGCCCAATGTAGGCTTTGGGCAGTACCACTGTTTTCCCTGTATAAACTGTTCTGGCAGTCTAGTTGGACACACAATCTTCCATTTAAAAGCGTGAGAGGTATAATGTGCTGTATGATACATCTTTAATTGGGGAAACACAACATTCCATCCTGCTTTATTTGCAAGAAATCAGAAAATCACTTAAATTATTTAAACAAAATTCTAAATTCTTGAGAATTGTGGAGATTATTCAGATATCTCCTCTAAACTCACCTGTAACTACAGAAGCTTTATGTGCCAATATCCATGTCCTTGATTTCTCCTAGTGTACAATATCACACCATTAAAAACAGTCTTCTTAAATAAAGAACAGCTGTTTAATAATTCTAAATTGTTGTTATTTAATGGTAGTGCACCTTCTGTGAACTTTCCTAAATAAATTAGGAGTTGAAGTGCTCACATCTGTCAGTCAGGCTGACATTGCAGACGTGCTCTAATTGGTCAAATCCAAACAATCTGAAAATGTTTAATAATATTCACCTTCAGGAAAGCTGTGCACATTTTATGAAGGTTTGTAATGTGTTCAATGCTAATGTCTCAGCACACTGATGGTTACCATTGAGTTATCAGTTAATAAAGTTACAGACGCAACTGATGATTAAAGTAGACCCAGGGAACCAAATTTTCTATTAGGCAAGATAAAGTGCATGGCTTTAATTCTTTATTTCCATGAAAACCTGTAACAGATGAGTAAAAAGCGTGTGCGTCTGTATAATCACTGTGCCACCTCTTGGCATTTTTCAGTTGTGCTAGTGTTAAGGTAGAGATGCTGGCTAATTTCTTATTACCCCCCCCCACACACACACACACCCACACATTGCCAGGCTCAGTAACTAGAATAATAGAGAGGCAGCTAACGCTAAGGATCCCTGAATGCCAGGTACAAAGGGGTTCCCCAATCAGAAACCCCTACAAGGTAAAAGACAAAAAACAGAGAAAGTACTTGTGCTACTGAGCTAGGGGGAGTCTATATTGGAGACATATGTCTAATATGGGAAATTAAATCCCATATTAGATAAACTTGCCGATAAATATATGAAAATGTATACGAGCTGTATATAACCTTGCAATATATAATGATATATAGTGAAAGATATTCTGTGTGTAAATGTTTTATAGTGATAAACAATCTGTATGTGGATGGGTAACTGTAGCAGTAGCTAAAAACAAATACTAATTGACAATATGAAAACTGCTATAAAATATAGTG
Organism: Bombina bombina; assembly: GCF_027579735.1. Taxonomy (NCBI): domain Eukaryota; kingdom Metazoa; phylum Chordata; class Amphibia; order Anura; family Bombinatoridae; genus Bombina; species Bombina bombina. The sequence continues at coordinate 66,446,856 of NC_069505.1, forward strand.
CACTATATTGTAATCCGTGTCACAGAGGTAATAATGTTTATAAAAGTACCTGAATAAACTTCTCACTCTATGTCTAGTGGGGAATATATAAGCGAGCATATACTCGGTAATGGATCCGATCTCATTAGATAGGGCAATAGTGGTCTTGGACGGTGTAACGTGGGTACGTTAGTAATCAGTGAGTAGGAACCGCTTATGTAGAGTGGCTGATATAAGATAAGTTCAATTCACCGTAATGGAAGTAATCCTTGTTTCTTATTGTAGTTTATCTGGCGTGGAAGTAGCTCCGCTCCAATCCTAGGTCTTCTGTAACCTCTTCTGGATGTGACGTATGCTACTGACGTAACTTGTACTCCGTTGCTCCAGATAGGATTGTGAATATGATCCAGCTGATACTATGTATCAATTCTGTAGTGTGTAGTTCTCTGTAAGGGTTGTTGATAAGCAATCAGCTAGGTTCCATACTGTGTGCATTCAAATGTGCATTGATGGTCCGGTCTTTCCAAAGTTAGCCTGAAGTTGTGTGACTTTGAGGATGCAACAAATACAAATGCAGTAGTAAGTAAAAGTAACTCAGTTAAACGCGTTTCACCCCACGCTTGGGGCTTAGCTAGGGTTAGTGCAGTGATTCATAACCATCTCATGACAGACTGTTTCGTAGTTATTGCTACTCATCAGCTGGGAGAAGGTTTGAATCACTGCCGGTTGATTCCGGGCAAAATACAACAACACTTAAAATTATGGGGAGGTAAAATGTGAGTTTAAAATCCTCCACTACGCACAAAATATAGAGAAAATAACTAATTGTGTAGCAAATCTGCTGAAAAGCAGACTTGAAGTAAAAAGCTGTGTCATTGTGAACCTAATTTGCATATCTTACCCAGAATCCTTTGCTGCACTGGAAACAATGTCATTCAGAGGTTTTCTGTGGGAAAAACAAGCCTTCTGGCCTGTCTAGATTTGTTAATGAACTACACAATGAGTTATTTTCTCTATATTTTGTGCGTAGTGGAGGATTTTAAACTCATCTTTTACCTCCCCCTAATTTTAAGTGTTGTTGTATTTTGCCCGGAAGCAACTTCACCCAGCAGTGATTCAAACCTTCTCCCATCTGATGAATAGCAATAACTACGAAGCAGTCTGTCCTGGGATGGTTATGAATCACTGCACTAACCGTAGCTAAGCTTATAAGCTGTGTGAACAGCGATGCTTTGTCATAAAGGGAATCTGCTGAAAAGCAGACTTGAAGTTAAAAGGTGTGTCATTGTGTACCTAATTTGCATATCTTACCCAGAATCATTTGCTGCATTGGAAACAATGTAATTCAGAGGTTTTCTGTGGAAAAAACAAGCCTTCTGGCCTGTCTAGATTTGTTAATGAACTACAAAATGAATTATTTTTTCTATATTTTGTACATAGTGGAGGATTTTAAACTCACCTTTTACCTCCCCCTAATTTTAAATGTTGTTGTGTATGTATATATATACAGGGAGTGCAGAATTATTAGGCAAATGAGTATTTTGACCACATCATCCTCTTTATGCATGTTGTCTTACTCCAAGCTGTATAGGCTCGAAAGCCTACTACCAATTAAGCATATTAGGTGATGTGCATCTCTGTAATGAGAAGGGGTGTGGTCTAATGACATCAACACCCTATATCAGGTGTCCATAATTATTAGGCAACTTCCTTTCCTTTGGCAAAATGGGTCAAAAGAAGGACTTGACAGGCTCAGAAAAGTCAAAAATAGTGAGATATCTTGCAGAGGGATGCAGCACTCTTAAAATTGCAAAGCTTCTGAAGCGTGATCATCGAACAATCAAGCGTTTCATTCAAAATAGTCAACAGGGTCGCAAGAAGCGTGTGGAAAAACCAAGGCGCAAAATAACTGCCCATGAACTGAGAAAAGTCAAGCGTGCAGCTGCCAAGATGCCACTTGCCACCAGTTTGGCCATATTTCAGAGCTGCAACATCACTGGAGTGCCCAAAAGCACAAGGTGTGCAATACTCAGAGACATGGCCAAGGTAAGAAAGGCTGAAAGACGACCACCACTGAACAAGACACACAAGCTGAAATGTCAAGACTGGGCCAACAAATATCTCAAGACTGATTTTTCTAAGGTTTTATGGACTGATGAAATGAGAGTGAGTCTTGATGGGCCAGATGGATGGGCCCGTGGCTGGATTGGTAAAGGGCAGAGAGCTCCAGTCCGACTCAGACGCCAGCAAGGTGGAGGTGGAGTACTGGTTTGGGCTGGTATCATCAAAGATGAGCTTGTGGGGCCTTTTCGGGTTGAGGATGGAGTCAAGCTCAACTCCCAGTCCTACTGCCAGTTTCTGGAAGACACCTTCTTCAAGCAGTGGTACAGGAAGAAGTCTGCATCCTTCAAGAAAAACATGATTTTCATGCAGGACAATGCTCCATCACACGCGTCCAAGTACTCCACAGCGTGGCTGGCAAGAAAGGGTATAAAAGAAGAAAATCTAATGACATGGCCTCCTTGTTCACCTGATCTGAACCCCATTGAGAACCTGTGGTCCATCATCAAATGTGAGATTTACAAGGAGGGAAAACAGTACACCTCTCTGAACAGTGTCTGGGAGGCTGTGGTTGCTGCTGCACGCAATGTTGATGGTGAACAGATGAAAACACTGACAGAATCCATGGATGGCAGGCTTTTGAGTGTCCTTGCAAAGAAAGGTGGCTATATTGGTCACTGATTTGTTTTTATTTTGTTTTTGAATGTCAGAAATGTATATTTGTGAATGTTGAGATGTTATATTGGTTTCACTGGTAAAAATAAATAATTAAAATGGGTATATATTTGTTTTTTGTTAAGTTGCCTAATAATTATGCACAGTAATAGTCACCTGCACACACAGATATCCCCCTAAAATAGCTATAACTAAAAACAAACTAAAAACTACTTCCAAAACTATTCAGCTTTGATATTAATGAGTTTTTTGGGTTCATTGAGAACATGGTTGTTGTTCAATAATAAAATTAATCCTCAAAAATACAACTTGCCTAATAATTCTGCACTCCCTGTATATGTACACATTTTTGCATATAAAATTAGCACATCTAGGCAAGTTCCCCGCTTGCGGTTTCCCCAGTAAAACTCCACATATATTGCTAGTTTGTTATTCTGGGTAAGGTATGCAAATTAGATATGCAGAATCTCAGTTTTTTTGCTTCAAATACTGTTTTAACACAGCGATCCCTTAACAGGACTATTGCAGCAACACAGAAACCACTCACTAGACAGCCTGTTTTGTTCTTTTAGAACTCGTCAGTAGGATACAGATTTCTGGTTGCTGCTTAGGTAAAGCTAATTTCAGGGTTCAATCAAATCAGGGTTAAGTTCATACTTGCTATTATATATATATATATATATATATATATATATATATATATATATATATATATATATATATATATATATATATAAAGATTCAGTAGTAAATAAGCACTCACTGGACTTTGGTCATCTGTGCAAACAAAAAGTGTTTATTTGTGACGTTTCGGGACACCAAACAGTCCCTTCCTCTGACAAGCAACAATGCAAAAAATGGCAAACTTTTAAAGGTGAAAAGAACCCTCCCCTATTGATTAGACCAATCGGTGCAAATATTAGTGTGAAGACAGGAGAAACAAACCCCCTGATAGGATAGTCTAAGGTAAAGACAGCCTGATAGGCTGAAGCCTATGTGTCTGCAAAGTGTGCAGTGTGAACATAGAAATAAAATTAAAAGATGAAGAAATGGGTGAGTGGAATTGATCCCCTTGGACCGCAGAGGCTATTGCCAAAAAGGCATAATTTTTATTTATGTTTGTTTGTGACATTTAACTACATTTTTGTCAGACCTTTTTGGCAATAGCCTCTGCGGTCCAAGGGGATCAATTCCACTCACCCATTTCTTCATCTTTTAATTTTATTTCTATGTTCACACTGCACACTTTGCAGACACATAGGCTTCAGCCTATCAGGCTGTCTTTACCTTAGAGTCTAAGGCTTAGACTATCCTATCAGGGGGTTTGTTTCTCCTGTCTTCACACCAATATTTGCACCGATTGGTTTAATCAATAGGGGAGGGTTCTTTTCACCTTTAAAAGTTTGCCATTTTTTGCATTGTTGCTTGTCAGAGGAAGAGACTGTTTGGTGTCCCGAAACATCACAAATAAACACTTTTTGTTTGCACAGATGACCAAAGTCCAGTGAGTGCTTATTTACTACTGAATCTTTAAATACTCCTACAGCACCCTGGCAGTTGAGGATGGATGGTGAGAGTGCATGCACCCACAAACTTTTATTTTATATATATATTACGGGGGAAATAAAAATCTGAGATTAAAATCCTCCAGGTCACTTTTGAGATATGGAGGATTTTAATCTCAGATTTTTATCTCCTCCATAATTTTAATGAATTTTTATATATACAGGTGAAATTAGAAAAATTAGAATATCGTGCAAAAGTTCATTTATTTAACTAATGCAACTTGAAAGGTGAAACTAATATATGAGAGAGACTCATTACATGCAAAGCAAGATAGTTCAAGTCGTAATTTGTCATAATTGTGATGATTATGGCTTACAGCTCATGAAAACCCCAAATCCACAATCTCAGAAAATTAGAATATTACATGCAATAAATAAAACAAGGATTGTACATAGAACAATATCGGACCTCTGAAAAGTATAAGCATGCATACTGTATGTAGTCAATTCTTGGTTTGGGCCCCTTTTGCAGCAATTACTGCCTCAATGCGGCGTGGCATGGAAGCTATCAGCCTGTGGCACTGCTGAGGTGTTATGGAAGACCAGGATATATATATATTTATATGAAGAAAACGATGAGATCCAGAGGCAAAGTAGAAACAAACTACTTTATTAAATCCCATTGGTTAAAAATACCCAGGAGGGTCCAGGGTGCATTCAGCAAAACATTACAGGCAAACTGAAGGCTGACATGTTTCGGCTATAACGCTGTAATCATAGCTAATTCAGTACACCTGTGTTACCTATTTAATAAAGTAGTTTGTTTTTACTTTACCTCTTGATCTCATTGTTTTCTTCGTATTATATTGGCCAGGCTTCCATGAGGCAAAGGGAGCTCAACTTCTCACTCTTTAGTGACTTTACGCTCTTAGAGGCAGCTGGGATCAGAATCCTTCTGGAAATCCCTTTGGCTACAGCCAGGGGTCAAGTCCTACAAAAAAAGTGTGGGTACTCACCAAGACTTCCACCACCCCCTCACAATTAATATTGATTTTTATATATATAATGAGAAAGAAGTAAAAAAGCACTGGGTATAGAGTTCCTCAGTGTTGAAGTCTTTAACCAGAGAACACACTGTATTTCAAACAGTAGCTACTGCCTAATAAGTATGAAGTGTATGGTCCCTCTACAGTACACTTAATACTAAAGTAAATAAATAGAATAGCAAGTGTGTGGAGAGCAGATACCATGATTCTCTGTATTGTGAATTTTAACATTAATATGGTTGTGCTAGTGTGTGGAGGGTGCCTAATAAAAATATATACAATGTTTCTCTATAATGAGAATTTCAACATAAAAAGGGGGGCCCCAATAGTTTTCACATGTATACACACTTGAAGTCTTATCAAAATATGCTATATTTTTGATCACTTAATAATTCACTATTATAAACAAAGTTTCTTATGAGTCCATATCACAAAAGAAGATTCTTCTAGGTAATCCAAAGTCAGCTTGAGGAATAATAATAAAAGACCCCTTTGGGGACTTCCGGTGGGCGGCGCACCAAAATGGCTGCAAAGTGCTGAAGCTCTGTTACATCTTATGCTTAGAAACCTACTGGCAGCCGTGATTCACCGCCATCCATATCTCCCTTGACTACTTGCTGAGTCCGGGAACCAAAGTGGATAGAGAATTTCACCACCTTCTCTCCCCTGGAAAGTACATTAACAGTTTATCTCACGACACGGGGAAGGTGTCAACAACTTGCAAAGATGGCTACTAACCCTGTTGTTAAAGAACTCATGACAGTGTTCCTACCTCGTTTGGACACCCTCATATCTTCCTGCCTGATCCTCCATGAAGAGATACGGTCAATCCATCGACCAGCCTTGCTACAGGCATCTATTTGTGACCCTGTCAATTTTACCTTTGAAGCTCCAGGACCACCATTGCGGGATTGTGCTTCAGACACCATGTGGATTTACGGTCCGCCCTCTGACCCATGCTTCTATGTTATCCCAGCTCTTGATTATGGGTCTTCGGTGCCCACCTCTCAGGATTGCAGCATTTGTTGTGGTGTGTGGCAGGTGCCGCGGACCCCCTCTGTAGCAGATCAGCGGCTTACTTACCTTGAGGACTCCACAGCACATGAGGCCGGTGGGACTCCTGGGCAGTCAGGACTTCTACGAGATGTGCTTCAGCGGCGAAAGCAGCGATCCTTTGATCTGCACCTAGCCCCATCACCTGGAAGCATTCTGCCAATGCCCCACTTGTGGAAGCCGAAGCCCACCCAGCCTGAGTTTCTCAAACGGCAAGCGGCATCCAATGATTACAGCTACTGCAGCAGGTCTCAGCTGTGGCGCAACTCAACACAACATGGCAGTGGTCACCCATCGCACAAAAGCTGCCGTGTTGGAATCGGATAGCTTATTGACTCAGCCCCATTCATCTGTAGCGGAGCCACAGTTTGTCTGTCATCTTGGATGATTGCAGAGGAGGGAAATGGATTTGGAACTATGTGCAACAAGCGGATCATGCCCTCCACGGTTCTTTGCTTGTTATTGTGTTTTTCTTTTGAGGGTTCTTAATGTCTGATTTAGTTTTGTTTTTGTCCCACTTTATGGTTTTCTAGTGATGAACTGAAGCTCACGCCGGCTGTTAAATACTTCAGTTAAAACCGGCTCACTGCACAGCTTTTAACTCATAAGTGACAGGTACTAGCAGACCTATCTCCAGCGGACCTACAGCCTTCATTACACATTACACATTCTATGACTGTACAGAACTCTATAGTGCCAGTTGTGAAACGCATATTGCTGTTAAAGATCATACTGTTTTTGTTTTATGGACACAAACATATTTTAAGTCTCTTCTGTCTTACATAACGTGCTCCTGATCAGTTGGTTATACATCTAGATACCGCACAAAGTTTTGTTTCTCTCTGCTTGCAGGCTGTGATGGGTTAGGCATTCTTACACTTGTAGACAGCGGGAGTCTTGTTGCCTCTCTATCCCAACTCGCACAGCGCTAACCTGAACCCTCTGTTCTGTAATGATCAGTGTTTCCTTTATGGCTGCATAACCTACCCTAGCCTATTAGATTGCCGCTGGGTCACTTATATTTCCCAATATATATGCTTCTGCTTTCTCTTAGCATACACCGGCATTTGCTTCTCATTTAGCTGGGACACTTAACCATGAAACACAGGGAAGCTGCCCAGAGTTTATTCTTGCATTGACACTACATGTGTACCATAGATCATATTTTCAATTTACCAAGACGTAGAGACTATAATGCTCCCTGTTCCATGTCTGCTGTTTTCGATGTTTTGCGGGGTTCTCAATCTGCTCTCTGCTTTGTAATCTTAACTGGCACTATGGGACCTAGTAGACATAGTATTATATGGGCAATGTTTGTTATACAATTTTAGTTTAGTGTAGGTAAGTTTTATTTAATTTTCTTTATTTTAATTTTTAATTTAGTTACATAGGGGCGCCATATGGTATCTCTTAAATATGGGGGCGGATAATTAATGAATTTGACTGAGGAAATACAAACACCATATAGTTCGCGAACCCAGCAGCTTACTGTGGAAAGTTTGTGAATCTTAACAGTCATCTCACTCCTAGATTCATTAATATCACTTTCCTGTGTTACACAGTCCTGTACACTTTCCCACAACTTTCCAGTGCACTAGACTCGCCATTTTGAGCACATAGTATAGCATAGCGCCTATGCAGTTTCTCCCATTTTTACCAATCTCCAATATCTCTGGGTAAAATTGAATATACGAAAGTAATGCAGATATCGTCCCTGATATAATGCATCTGGCCCCGATGAGTTATGTTGAGTTGAGTTTAGCTTAGTTTAACGTACTTTAATAGTTTAGTTTTAGTTATAATTATAACAAAAAACCCCAGTGGTGAGTGCACCAATCACATTTAACAACCATTATAATCACTGGTAAAAGACATGAGTTTTAGCAATGCAACTATATGATCAAATGTTTGGAATTTCCTTACTTATGAATACCCTATGTTATGCTATGGTAACCTGTCTTAAACACCCTGCGAGGTGGAATGATACATGCATGTTCTGAATGTACTCACTGTTGGAAATCAATAAAATGTAAAAAAAAAAAAAAAAAAGACCCCTTTGGGGTTCCTCCTACTTACATTCCTCACCTCCAATCTTATGAGGTAAGTGCCGCACAATGAGAAGGATCACCCACGTAGATCATAAGGTTCCACGCTTCTTTGCTCCTTAAAATTGGTAGCGTTTAACCTCAGTCTTATATGAGGTAATGTGAAAGATCCAATTTTAAAATCCAGGAATCAATAGGCCCGGAAAGTCCTTAGTAAAATCATCCAATGGTTCTGATACGTTCTTTGTATAAAATAAATGTTCTACAATTGTATCCTTTTGCTAAGACTTCAAGTGTGTATACATGTGAAAACTATTGGGGACCCCCCTTTTTATGTTGAAATTCTCATTATAGAGAAACATTGTATATTTTTTTATTAGGCACCCTCCACACACTAGCCATACATTTATATATATGTGACAACCATATTGATGTTAAAATTCACAATACAGAGAATCATGGTATCTTCTTACTAAGCTCACTCCATACACTTGCTATTTTATTTATATACTAGTACTAAAGCCCGTGTACACGGGCCATTTTTTGCAGTACAGCGGTCCCACCCCTTGCTCTCTCCCCCCTCTCTTTTGCTCTTTCTTCTCCCCTCTCTTTTGCTTTCTCTCCCCCCTCTCTTTTGCTTTCTCTCCCCCCTCTCCTTTGCTCTCTCTCTCCCCTCTTTTGCTCTCTCTCTCCCCTCTTTGGCTCTCTCCCTCCTTTCTTTTGCTCTCTCTCCCCCCTCTTTTGTTCTCCCCCCCTCTTTGGCTCTCCCCCCCCTCTTTGGCTCTCCTCCCCCCTCTTTGGCTCTCCTCCCCCCTCTTTGGCTCTCCCCCCCCTCTTTGGCTATCTCCCCTCTTTTGCTCTCTCTCCTCTTTGGCTCTCTCTCTCCCCCCCCTTTGGCTCTCTCCCCCCCCCCTTTGGCTCTCTTCCCCCCCTTTGGCTCTCTCCCCCCCCTTTGGCTCCCCCCCCTCTTTGGCTCCCCCCCCCCCATTTGGCTCTCTCCCCCCCTTTGGCTCTCTCTCCCCCCTCTTTGGCTCTCTCCCCTCTTTGGCTCTCTCTCCTCTTTGGCTCTCTCTCCTCTTTGGCTCTCTCTCTCCCCCCTCTTTGGCTCTCCCCTCCCCTTTGCCCCCCCTCTTTGGCTCTCCCCCCCTCTTTTGCTCTCTCTCTCCCCTCTTTGGCTCTCTCCCCCTCTTTTGTTCTCTCCCCCCCTCTTTGGCTCTCTCTGTCCCCCTCTTTGGCTCTCTCCCTCCCCCTCTTTGGCTCTCTCCCTCCCCCTCTTTGGCTCTCCCCCTCTTTGGCTCTGCCCCCCCCTCTTTGGCTCTGTCCCCCCTCTTTGGCTCTGCCCCCCCTCTTTGGCTCTCTCTCCCCCCTCTTTGTCTCTCTCCCCTCTTTTGCTCTCTTCTTTGGCTCTCTTTCCTCTTTGGCTCTCTCTCTCCCCCCTCTTTGGCTCTCCCCCTCACCCCTCTTTGGCTCTCACCCCCCTTTAGCTCTCCCCCCCTCTTTGGCTCTCTCCCCCCCCCTCTTTGGCTCTCTCCCCCCCCCCCCTCTTTGGCTCTCTCCCTCCCCCTCTTTGGCTCTCTCTCTCCCCCCTCTTTGGCTCTCTCTCCCCCCCCTCTTTGGCTCTCTCTCCCCCCCTCTTTGGCTCTCTCTCCCCCCTCTTTGGCTCTCTTTCCCCCCTCTTTGTCCCCCCCTTCTCTTTGGCTCTCCCCCCCCTTCTCTTTGGCTCTCTCTCCGCCCTTTGGCTCTCTCCCCCCCCCTTCTCTTTGGCTCTCCCCCCCCTCTCTCTTTGGCTCTCCCCCCCCTTCTCTTTGGCTCTCCCCCCCCCTTCTCTTTGGCTCTCCCCCCCCCCCTTCTCTTTGGCTCTCCCCCCCCCCCTTCTCTTTGGCTTTCCCCCCCTTCTCTTTGGCTCTCCCCCCCCCTTCTCTTTGGCTCTCCCCCCCTTCTCTTTGGCTCTCCCCCCCCCTTCTCTTTGGCTCTCCCCCCCCTTCTCTTTGGCTCCCCCCCCCTTCTCTTTGGCTCTCCCCCCCTTCTCTTTGGCTCTCCCCCTTCTCTTTGGCTCTCCCCCTTTGGCTCTCTCTCCCCCCCCTCTTTGGCACATCTCCCCCCCCCCTCTCCTGCTCCCTCTCTGGCTCTGTCTTGAAGTCTTCACATTGCGGGACCCCGCCCGGCCACGCCCCATCGCGGTGGCACCCGTCCGGCCACGCCCATCGCGACGCCCGGCCACGCCCCCATCCCGTCGGCCACAAACAGCTGTGAGGTCTGGGGAGCGCGTGGCCGCTTCTCACGCAGCACACCTCACTGCTGTTGAGTAGCTTGCGCTCCATATCTCTTGCCACAGGCTGTTTCAATCAGCTTACCTCGCGCTCCCCAGACCTCACAGCTGTTTGTGTACCTCGCGCTCCCTATCTCAAGGCCAAGTGTTTGTCTCTACTGCGCATGACGGCTTCAGACAAACACTTGGCCTTTTATAATATAGGATATATATATATATATATATATATATATATACACACACACACACTGTATTTGTATGTATATAATCTATACACTTTGGTTAATGAAAGCAAATTAAATCCAGTGAAGGGTTAAATGGTTGTTTTTAGGACTGAAAATCCACCTCTTTCACAGAGTCTCACCCACTTAAGGTGCAAAAGTCGTATTTCTGCTGAGGGGAACAAAATAACCCCAGAGCAAGCCACACAGAAATGTAAGCACCATGTGTTACACACAGTGCAGGGTGTTTACACAGCAGGACCATTGACATGCTTGCATTTAGTGTATTGTAAGAATTGTTACTGTCCATTACTAGAGAATCTCACTATCCTTTTAATCAGACTGTGCTCCAGCTCCTCCCACCAGCAGCAGCAATGTTTACTGAAGCATTTTTGTTCTCTGTCCAGAGGGAACTTAGTTCCTCCTGCAAAAATAGTGCAGGAACTCCGTTTCCATGCGTTCCTTCTCGACTTGACCCCTGGCTACGGCTGAACTGGTGACCGGACATGCCCCTTGTTCAATGAGACGCCGCTGTATGCGGCAGAAGATTGCAGCTGAGGAACTGGATGTTTGGGAACTCAGAGTACTGACCATGGACACACTGCAGAGCGGTAAGTGGAAACAGCCATAGGCTGTTAGAGAGCAGGCTGCTCATATATTTTTGATCCACTACTGCTGGTGTGTAGGAGATATACATATATGTCTATAAGCGTTGTTATAATATACATTACGCTAGGTCCTCTGAGTAGTCCCTGTACAGGCTGTTTCTGCTAATCCTGTGATTCTATGAACTGCTATCAGCTCTGCAGCGGATTATGCTGCATTTAAAGGCACTTTTCTCTCCTAAGGGAATTGAGTGAGAATCCAAGTTTGGACTGTCTATATACAGTATGTATATATATATTTGTGTTACTAGTGAACCTTTGTGTTTATTATTCGGTGCTATCTGGCAGCACTTTTCATTAGTATTTGCACAAGTGAGAGCTCTTTACCATGGAGGAGTCCAGTATAAATATTTACTCACTATTACCTGTTACTGAAAGAGGTCTAGGAGACATAGATATGGATAGAGTATTTATAACAGACATTTCTGTTTATTCACTAGGAGAACTGTTTGATGCTATGGAAAAACTGTTGAGAAAAGAACACAAACTGCAGTTTGATATATGGAATTTTGACAGGTACCATAAGCTCAAAATAGTCCCTAGAGGTTTAAGGGTCAACAAATTTCCTAATTTTGATGTTAATGAACCTGATTTTGTAGAGTCCTGGAACTTAGTTTTATCTGAATGTTCATTTAGATTAATACAATTTGTTGATTATCTATAAAACCAAACAACTAGATAAAATAAGGGAAGACATAGGTTCTATGCAAATTGAAATGAATAATAGAACACATGATATTGATTTCCCTAAATTTGATGGTATATTGAAAAATGCAATTCTTGAGTCCAAGAACCTTATATTGAATGTTAAACATACTAAGTACATACATGATCAGACTGATTACGAAAATAAATCAGTTTACATTTGGAACCACTCTCAAAATAAAATACATTTTCGTAGGAGAGGTAGATCTAGGAGTAAGAATAGGGGCAGAGGGGGACACAACGGGACACTAGATAGAGAATCTACACACACGGGAGCATCTGAAAGTGAGGTGGGGTCAAGTGAGGATATGGGAAATTCAGATACTGATCACACCTCTAAGGCGGCCAAAGGTATTTTGAAAAATATAGAGAAACAGGTAACTATTGTTTGCCCTCCTCCTACACCAGACACCAGTAATCAGGTAGTTAAACCTAAAACTACAGTTTCTAAATATGTCACTAGTGTTCCTCAGACTAGTACTAATGAAAAAATGTGCAATTCAGGTGAAGATCGGAGAGTTTTTGAACAGGTTTTTACAAACCAACGGAGAAAACAGGAATAGGACAGGAAAATCAAGGGAGATATCCACTGAGAGGGAACAAGAACATAAAATATCAATAAACAACGTGATTAACCTCTCCTCTTGCAATCTGTCTGATACCCAATTAAGAGTATTGAGTTATGGTCTTAACTTTGCCCCATCATGCTCTTTTGACCTTTTCAAAACTATGCTTGATATTAACAGGTTCATTCGTAACCTTACCTTACAGAAACACTTTAGTAGCCAATCCAGTGACACTACCTATGAACAGACATATTTTGCCTTAACTGCTGACATATCCACCACACATAGAAACTCCACATTGAATTTCAAGGAAGTGTGTGATATTAATACACTAGATGCTATGTGGGTACAAAGTACATATGATGGAGAGTCCAAAACAGTGGGAAGTTTTAGTGGTTTCAAAAGACCCTCAGAGTTCTAGCCTATACAGCCGAGGAAACATACTTGAAACATTCTATAAAAGAGTGGAAGATGATTTGACTAAGTTATCCTATACTAAAAAAGAAGGTCAATCTTTGAAACAGAATCTGTCCAGGAAGGAGAAACAAGCTCTAAAAGAGCTTCAGGGAATGAAAGAAATATACGCTCGGCAGACAAGGGGTCAGTGGTCATCTTGGATAGGCCAGCTTACACTGGGGAGGCACACCGACAGTTAAGGGACACCACTCAATACAAACGTTTAGACGATGATCCCACTAGACTGTTTTTGAAAGAACTTAGGTCACTTTTGGATGATGGTTTGGAGGATGGGCACTTTGACAGGGCAACTTATGACTTTTTGTTAGTTGAACATCATGTAGTGCCCATCTTCCACCATCTTCCAAAGGTACATAAGTTAATTGAAAATTTCAGGGACAACCAATAGTCAGTGGGGTAGGCTCCCTTTCTGAACACCTCTCTGAATGGCTGGATGCCATTCTTCATCCCTTTGTAGTTACACTTTACAACTATGTTAGGGATACTAAGGATATTATCTGTTTGATGGAAAATACGATTTGGGATGTGACCAATTTTTCATGGTTAACAGTGGACGTTGTGGCTCTACTCATCTATTCCTCATGAGGAAGGGTTAAATGCTATTGCCTTTTCCCTAACAACTACTCTAACTTTACCAGAAGGTTTACTAACTTTGTGTTGAGAGTCACAAGGTTCCCGCTTACCCACAATTACTTTATATTTAAGGGTGAATTCTATCTCCAGAGGTGTGGGATGGCTATGAGGGCTAAGTTTTCCCCCTCCTATGCAGTCCCACATCTATGGAGATGGAAACACCCTCAAGGACAATGTGGCGCTGTATAGGCGCTACATTGATGACTTGCTGTTCATTTGGCAGGGGCCCCTGATATGCGTGAAAGATTTTATTCAGAATCTTAATAACAATACGGTGGGTCTGAGGTTTACATTTGAAAGTCAAATAAAATCTATTAATTTCTAGACATTACTCTGACAGGTATGGAAAATGGTTGCATTAATGTTGATCTATACCGTAAGCCCATCACAAAGAATACTCTCTTACATGCTAGTAGATGCCATCTGCAACACATCAATTTTGCAGTTGCAAAGGGACAATTGATCAGAGTTAAAAGAAATTGCACTGATGGAACAGTGTATACCAAGCAATGTAAGATAATGAGAGAACAATTACAAGATAGGGGTTACCCCAAACATGTAATTAACAGGGCACAATCCCAGGTGGACAGAATAGACAGAGCAGATCTACTCAAGGACTCTAGACATGACAGAACACTATATACTGGTAGCCCACACAGAGTCACCTTTGTCACGGATTATAGTAATGAGTATAAGGACATCTGCAAAATAGTAAACAGACACTTTTGTCTATTATAAGCAAATGATAATCTGTTAAATAGAGACCATGTGAGTTCTGTATTTTTTCAGATACTTTTCGGTCAGAGGTCACTAGGAAGGAGTTTAAGATTTCCTCTTGCCTGAATTGTACATCCTCCTATGTCATTTACCAGATTACATGCATTGAATGTCATCTTTAATATATTGGCCTCACAACTGATGTCAATACCAGGATTCGTAATCATTTACCTACTATCAAAATAGGAGAGGCCACAACACCTTTGGTGAAACACTTCAACAATGTAGTTCGGAAAAATAATGATACATTCAGGTGGCAGGCCATAGAATGGGTTAAACCTCCTCCTAGAGGAGTAGACAGAGATAAAATTCTGGGCAAGCGTGAGATATTCTGGGTGTTTAGACTACAGACTAGAGTACCTAGGGGACTCAACTCAGAATATGACTTGATTAATTATTGGAAAAAGTTACAACTTATCTTTCCACCATTTATATCATACAATATTGTCATCTGAGTTGAGAACTATTTATTCTTACTCTTATCATATATGTATATTTTTGGTTTTCTTGGCACATTACGCACTAATATATTTCCATGTATTCCATCACTATATATCATGTTTTATATATATATGTGTGTGCCTCAATTTGCGTAATCTTCTCTACTATATATGTGGTTTACTGAGCAGTATACACTTGGATTTGAGAGTTAAAGTGAAAGTAAATCCTAGCGTTTTGGGGTTTTTTTGGCTCAAAGGTGACGTTTTCACCTCTTACCCAATAGCCATGCGGTAAATCCGGCTTGGCGTCCATGCGAGCCAGATTTACTGCACAGCTATTGGCTAAGAGGTGAAAATGTCACCTCTTAGCTAAAAAATTTTTTAGCCATGCCCTGCTGTAGGAGCTAAGAGCGGCGATTGGTTGAATCAAATAAAGGAGCTTTCTACATGAAGTAACTTACGCCTAGATTATGAGTTTTTGTCGGGAAGGCTGTGCGGGGCTAACGAGCCTTTTTTTCTTACTGATCACTTAAACCAACGGTGGTATTACAGGTTTTCTTCAAGCCGGCGTTAACCTCAGAAAAGTGAGCAAATTTTAGCTCCACATCTCACTGTAATACTAGCGTTGCTTACGGTAGCGGTAAAATGGCAAAACGTGCTCGTGCACGATTTCCCCTTAGGAAACAATGGGGCTGAGTTGGCTGAAAAAAACCTAACACCTGCAAAAAAACAGCGTTCAGCTCCTAACGCAGAACCATTGTTTCCTATCGGAAAATGAAATTTATGTCTGCACCTAACAGCCTAACATGAACCCCGAGTCTAAACACCCCTAATCTTACACTTATTAACCCCTAATCTGCCGCCCCCGCTATCGCTGACACCTACATTATAAATATTAACCCCTAATCTGCCGTTCCAGACACCGCCACCACCTACATTATACTTATGAACCCCTAATCTACTGCCCCTAACATCGCCGACACCTACATTTTATTTATTAACCCCTAATCTGCCCCCCCCAACGTTGCTGCAACTATATTAAATTTATTAATCCCTAATCTGCCGCCACCAATGTCGCCGCCACTATAATACATTTATTAACCCCTAAACCTAAGTCTAACCCTAACACCCCCCTAACTTAAATATAATTTAAATACATCTAAATAAATTTACTACAATTAAATAAATAATTCCTATTTAAAACTAAATACTTACCTATAAAATAAACCCTAAGTTAGCTACAATATAACTAATAGTTACATTGTATCTAGCTTAGGTTTCATTTTTATTTTACAGGCAACTTTGTATTTATATTAACTAGGTACAATAGTTATTAAATAGTTATTAACTATTTAATAACTTCCTAGTTAAAATAAGTACAAAAGTACCTGTAAAATAAACCCTAACCTAAGTTACAATTACACCTAACAATACACTATAATTAAACTAATTACCTAAACTACCTACAATTAATTACAATTAAATTAAATAAACTAAATTACAAAGAAAACCCCCCACTAAATTACAGAAAATAAAAAACAAATTACAAGAATATTAAACTAATTACACCTAATCTAATCACCCTAATAAAATAAAAAGCCCCCCAAAATAATACAATTCCCTACCCTATACTTAATTACAAATAGCCCGTAAAAGGGCCTTTTGCGGGGCATTGCCCCAAAGTAATCAGCTCTTAATACCCCCCCAACATTAAAACCCACCACCCACACACCCAACCCTACTCTAAAACCCACCCAATCCCCCATTAAAAAAACCTAACACTACCCCCTTGAAGATCACCCTACCTTGAGCCGTCTTCACCCAGCCGGGCACAAGTGGCCCTCCAGAGGGTCTGAAGTCTTCATCCTATCTGGCAAGAAGAGGACCTCCAGACCGGCAGAAGGCTTCATCCAGGCGGCATCTTCTATCTTCATCCTTCCGGAACGAAGCGGGTCCATCTTCAAGACATCCGACACGGAGCATCCTCTTCATCCGGTGGCCGACGACTGAATGACTGGTCCTTTAAGTGACGTAATCCAAGATGGCATCCTTTGAATTCCGATTGGCTGATAGAATCCTATCAGCCATTCGGAATTAAGGTAGGAAAAATCCTATTGGCTGATGCAATCAGCCAATAGGATTGACCTCACAGTCTATTGGCTGATTGGAACAGCCAATAGAATGCAAGCTCAATCCTATTGGCTGATTGGATCAGCCAATCGGATTGAACTTCAATCCTATTGGCTGATTGCATCAGCCAATAGGATTTTTCCTACCTTAATTCCGTTTGGCTGATAGGATTCTATCAGCCAATCGGAATTCAAGGGATGGGGTAGGGAATTTTATTATTTTGAGTTTTTTTTTTTAATTTTATTAGAGGGATTAGATTAGGTGTAATTAGTTTAATATTTTTGTAATTCTTTTTTTATTTTCTGTAATTTAGTGTGTTTTTTTTCTCGTAATTTAGTTTATTTAATTTAATTGTAATTAATTGTAGGTAGTTTAGGTAATTAGTTTAATTATAGTGTAGTGTTAGGTGTAATTGTAACTTAGGTTAGGGTTTATTTTGCAGGTACTTTTGTACTTCTTTTAGCTAGGTAGTTATTAAATAGTTAATAACTATTTAATAACTATTGTACCTAGTTAAAATAAATACAAAGTTGCCTGTAAAATAAAAATAAACCCTAAGATGGCTACAATGTAATTATTATTTATATTGTAGCTATCTTAGGGTTTATTTTATAGGTAAGTATTTAGTTTTAAATAGGATTAATTTATTTAATAGTAGTAATTTAATTTTGTTTTAATTAAATTATATTAAAGTTAGGGGGGGTTAGGGTTAGATTTAGATCTATGGGTTAATAAATTTAATATAGTAGCGGCGACTTTGGGGGCGGCAGAATAGGGGTTAATAAAATTTAACTAGTGTTTGCGAGGCGGGAGTGCGGCGGTTTAGGGGTTAATACATTTATTATAGTGGCGGCGATGTCCGGTCGGCAGATTAGGGGTTAAATAATTGTATTATAGTGTTTGCGATGTGGGGGGGGGGGCTCAGTTTAGGGGTTAATAGGTAGTTTATGGGTGTTAGTGTACTTTTTAGCACTTTAGTTAAGAGCTTTATGTTCCGGCGTTAGCCCATAAAACTCTTAACTACTGACTTTTATATGCGGTAGGAGCCTAGACAGGAGAGGGTCTGCCGCTCACTTTTTCAGGCGATTGTAATACCGGCGTTAGGCAAATCCCATTAAAAAGATAGGATATGCAATTGACATAAGGGGATTTGCGGTAAGCTAAAATCGCGGAAAAAAAGTGAGTGGTAGACCCTTTCCTGCCTGACTCGTAATACCAGCGGGCGTTAAAAAGCAGAGTTGGGACCCCTCAACACTGCTTTTTAAGGCTAATGCAAGACTCGTAATCTAGGTGTTATGCTTCATGAATGAAAGTCCCCTTTATTTGTTTCAATAGTAAATCCTAGTGTTTGTAAAACGCTAGGATTTACTTTCACTTTAAACACAATCGGCTAGAGTTCTGCATTAGCCGTCAAAACCAGCGTTAGGGGCTCCTAACGCTGGTTTTGGCCGCCCGCTGGTATTTAGAGTCAGTCAGGAAAGGGTCTAACGCTCACTTTCCAGCCGCGACTTTTCCATACCGCAGATCCCCCTACGCCAATTGTGTATCCTATCTTTTCAGTGGGATCTTTCTAACGCTGGTATTTAGAGTCTTGGCTGAAGTGTGTGTTAGAACTCTAACGACAAGACTCCAGCCGCAGAGAAAAGCCAGGAGTTAAGAGCTTTCTGTGCTAACGCCGGTTCATAAAGCTCTTAACTACTGTGCTCTAAAGTACACTAACACCCATAAACTACCTATGTACCCCTAAACCTAGGCCCCCCCACATCGCTGCCACTCTAATAAAAAAATTTAACCCCTAATCTGCCGACCGCACACCGCCGCAACCTACATTATCCCTATGTACCCCTAATCTGCTGCCCCTAACACTGCCGACCCCTATATTATATTTATTAACCCCTAATCTGCCCCCCCCAACGTCGCCGCCACCTTCCTACAATTATTAACCCCTAATCTGCCGACTGGACCTCACCGCTACTCTAATAAAGTTATTAACCCCTAATCCGCCTCACTCCCGCCTCAATAACCCTATAATAAATAGTATTAACCCCTAATCTGCCCTCCCTAACATCACCGACACCTAACTTCAAGTATTAACCCCTAATCTGCTGACCGGACCTCGCCGCTACTCTAATAAATGTATTAACCCCTAAAGCTAACTCTAACCCTAACACTAACACTACTGCTTGTAAAATAAATATTATTCCTAAAATAGCTACAATATAATTATAATTTATATTGTAGCTATATTAGGGTTTATTTTACAGTTAAGTATTTAGCTTTAAATAGGAATAATTTATTTAATAAGAGTTAATTTATTTTGTTAGATAAAAATTATATTTAATTTAGGGGGGTGTTAGTGTTAGGGTTAGACTTAGCTTTAGGGGTTAATACATTTATTATAGTAGCGGCGAGGTCCGGTCGGCAGATTAGGGGTTAATACTTGAATTTAGGTGTCGGTGATGTTAGGGAGAGCAGATTACTATTTATTATAGGGTTATTGAGGCGGGAGTGAGGCGGATTAGGGGTTAATAACTTTATTATAGTAGCAGTGAGGTCCGGTCGGTAGATTAGGGGTTAATAATT